>NW_027523055.1:0-62744 GCF_052094955.1 Ictidomys tridecemlineatus | reverse complement strand
CATTGCATTTAGAGCAAACAGATCTATGCTTTAGAAGTAGTTGCATTAATTGGGAAAGTCATGATTTTTCCTTTATACTTAATGGTCATATGATAAATCAAAACTATACTTATTAAAGGAATACAAAAAGAAATCAGCCCATTCCCAGAAACATACTGTGCTCTTCCAGCGGATGGACGCCTTGCGCCATCCACCTCAGTAGGGCCTTGCCATTGCCTGAGTCAGAGGAGGGGCGCAGCAGGACAGGGATCAGATCTTATCATCTTTGGGTTTCTTAGTAGATATGGCTTATGACTAAATTAAATCCTGTATAGGAACAAAATCGGTTTGAATTGGAACTAACCACTACCAAGAAAAGAAATTTTAAAATCCTAAATGGAAAAGAGAATTTTTTTATTTGAAGAATTTTATAACTAGTAGGCTGTGACATATCGTAAGAAGTAACAATTTGTCTTCCCTTTTTCCTTTATGCTAGAAAAAGCACAGGTGAAATAAAAGAACTGAAAGAGCTGGCACAGTGGTGCACGCCTGTAACCCAGCAGCTCAGGAGGCTGAGGCAGGAAAATAGTGAGTTCAAAGACAGCCTCAGCAAAAACAAGGCACCAAGAAACTCAGTGAGACCCTGTCTCTAAATAAAATATAAAATAGGGCTGGGGATGTGGCTTAGTGGTCAAGCCCCTGAGTTCAATCTCCGGTAACTGCCCCCCTACACCCCGGCCCCAAAAAAACAGAACTGAAAGAGATGTTAAATGCTTAATTGAGTGCTGAATCTTTAAGACAGGAGGGAGGCTTTTTCCTGGTGAATTTGTTAAGATTTTAAACCTACCAATTAGGGGTAAGGGCATCCCTGCATGTTAGGTGAAAGAACCCAGCCTCCCCCAAAGTGTGTCCTTGGACCAGCATCACTGGGAACACTTGGAACTCACTGACTGAGGCCAACTGTTCTGCACAATTACCTCTGATCTTTCCTTCGGCTCCAAGCACCCACACCACATGAAAGGATATGAGGACAACTCTGGGCCAGGCCAGATAGCTCATAGATTTCACAGTAATAAATTCACATTGCCACAAGCACCTGAAATCATTCAGATTTTTTTCTGAATAAATTGACCTTGTACTGTGTGTGTGTGTGTGTGTGTGTGTGTGTGTGTGTGTGTGTGTGTGTGTGCTTTAAGCAATTTACTGGGCAACATGAAAATTGGATTTAAAAATTTTAATCATTGCTTGTGCTATTGAGATCAAATAGGAATCATTGTTTCCCTGATGTGCATAAGGGTTTTCAAGATCACACCATTCTTGCTCATTTTGGTCATGCCCATTTTTTTTTGTTGTTGTTGTTTGAGGAAATGAATTCCTAAGGTTAGTCAACAAAACATTTCATTTATTGCCAAATCAAAAAAAAAAAAGTTCTTCTCTAAGACTCTAGACTTATTTATTTTATTTTGTTTACATTTAGATTTTAAAATTAGTTGTGCTTAACTGAAGCACCGACTTTCTATTGAAATTTAAATACTTTAAGCTTCTTAAGGCCCTGAGATTTAAAATTTTAATGAAAGCTGTGTTGGCCTATTAATCATGTGCAATGAATTATTAGAACCAAATACAAGAATGTCTGGGCATTGAAGATAATAATAAAGTTTACTAATATATGGTATTATCATCAGGTAACAAAGTATCACTACAAATAATAGTTATTACATGATAAATTTTCTGAATCAATTACTTTTTTGTTTCTTAAATCATAATTGTTAATAAATATTAAATGTACAAATTAATGTACATTATTCAAATTAAAGGGAGTCATTGATGTTTCCCTACTTGAATTAATATATTGTGCATTAATTTCAATTATTTTTTTCCATAAAATGGGGATAATAGGTTATCTTATAGGTTTTTGTGTAAACCAAATAAGTTAATGCATGTGAAAGTCTTATAGGCATTTAATTAGTGTTAGGTATTTTTATCTAATGTGTGTCTCTATTCGTTACTCAATTTGAAAAATCAGGATTGGATTCAGGTATGTAAAAATTCATCTTTTCAAAGAAATTCACTGAGTTTTGACAGAATGGATTATCCCAAATTCAATCTAATTTTTACAGAAAACATGCCACTTTTAAACTACATTAAACAAAGTTTTGAAAGTCAGGCATTTATGTGTATTGAAGCAATCTAAGAAGACTCACACTCAAATTATTTTTCTATAAAATATGCCCTAGATGATTGTGATGATTATGGTTATTATTCTTGCAGAGCAGAGGGTTTACTATTAAGTTGATTTAATTCCTATGCTGCATTATATAAATTCTAAGGAACAAGTACATATTGTGTCACAAAGTGTCATTCACGTGTTATGATTGTTAATAATAGATTCTAATGGTGACCATGATGATGATTCAATCTAATGCCCTACATTAATAAAGAGCATAGAGGATAAAGAAAATTGTTTGGGTATCGTCCTTCACCCTACCCCACACCCGTGACCTACAAGAAATTAGCCAGTAAAACCAAGGAAAAACTTATATGGAGATAAAATTATATAAACTAACATTGGGAGATTTTTTTAATGCCCCATGAAATTGTCGCTCCTGAAATGACCTTTATATTTAAGACCTTTACAATAGCAGTATGCACAACTTCAGAGATTGTATTTTTAAATCCCTGAACATTTACGTTTAGTTTTTTCTTTTACACATCCACAGACCATGTACCAATTTCCCATAGTAAAATCTGCTGGAACTGCCTTCTATGTGTAATTTTATTTTTTTTTCTGAAAACATCTAGATATCTATCTATAAAAGAGATTGTCATATTGATCTTTTTGATACGGGAAGTTAAAAGAAAGTACATGTCACTGATTTCTAAATGACTTGAAGTTCATCCAAGTAGTTGATAGAGAAAACAGAGAACGTAAGAAATGTCAAGTACATGTAGCTTCCAGCTCCATTTCAAAGTTGATTTATTGTAAATCAATGCTAATAAGGTAACCTCTTGTTTAGGGAAATTATTTAGAGAAAGTGATACCTACAACTGACCTAGATAGTGTGGTGTTTTTAGTCATTTCTGGATAAACTTTTACTACAATTTTCGTGAACACCAAGTATCAAAAGAATCCCTACTTTCTCTATTTCCTTCTCTCTTTTCTCTATTCTCCTGGGAAATTTCATATTCACCCTTTGCTGTAACAGTTGCCTTCAACACAATGACTCCCAAATCCACACCTGCAGTTCTAGGCTGTCTGTGAAGGGCATTTCCACGTGATTATCCCACAGATAATTCACATTCAACATTACTCAAATCAAATCCACCAAAGCCTCCTCTACATCTGCTATTCCTCACATATTACTGTTTTCCTGAGTGATCCCACAAGCTAGCCAGCCTGCCCAAACTGATTTGTTGTCTTTACCGTGTCCTCTTCAACTAGGACTTTAAAGTTCTCCATATCCTTCTCCATGAGGGCTTCAGAGATTTTCTCCCACCTTCAACACAGCACGTCTTCAGATACAGACCAGACCACTTCATTTTAATCTTGTTTTAGCACTCAGATCACTCTTTTGAACTAAACAGGTGTGTCTAAAACCTGGGGAACCAGGTTTCACAGTTATCGACCTCTGCTCCTTGGACTCACACGCACAATTCCATGAGTGGGTCTATCTGCGTGTCCTAGACCTAGAGATCTGATAATTTTCTAAAACCCAGTCTATCTCCCTCCAGATGTCCCTGTTTTCAATCTGCACTCACCTGAAAGAGATTTATGGTCCCCTATTGTTGATACTCTGCAATCATTGATTTCCATGCTCATACCCAAGCCTGGCTTCCAGAGACACACCTGGGCTCTCTCACCCATGGCATGGTGGGGGGTGGGACGTTTTCCGAGGTTTCTATTTCCAAGTACCTTGCTTAGAAATCAGGCCTGACACAGCTTCACAGAGCCTATTCCCAGCCCCATAGGCTGATACCCTGCCACCTTCCCTGAAGTAGCAGGCTCCTCAGAATGACCTAGGGCGTGGCAGCATCCACTGGTACTATCCCACCAGCCCCTTGAAGCCTAGCTGGAGTCTCCATAGAAACAGGGTGCATCTCTATGGAAATGGGCTCCCTCCTCCCGCCCGAGTGTGATGCAGCTCTCAGAGAATCTCAATAGTGAGGGTCTTTCCATTTATAGCAATTAGGATAACCAAGTGTTCTGAGCTTGCTGAGCCTTAGATGGCAGGTTCCTGGTATATTCTTTGAGATTTCTGCCATCAATGTTGCCTGAGATGCCAACTTGCCATCCCACTAACTATAAGACAGTGTTATCAGTAAAGACCAATCCCACAACCAATAACACACACACACACACACACACACACACACACACACACACACACACACATGCACACGCCCATCCATCATGGTGAGCAAGGCTTTGTATCTGTTATACAGACCGAATGCACCCACCAATCACATTCACTGCTTCAAACAGATCGTGATCAGGAAACAACTGATGTCACTTGTAAAATGTGATATGTCCTGGAGTATCACTGTGGTAAAAGAGAAGTAGAGAAATGCAAAAAAAATGGGAGAAAATACTTAACCATTTAGAGACCTATAAAAATATTTAGATGTGGTTCCAACCAATCCTGAGTTAAAAATCATCTTGAAAAAAATGCTTTCATTTCTTTTTATCGATTAACTTTCTTACTTACTTACTTACTGCAGCACTTGGGATTGAACCCAGTGGCACTCTACCATGAAGCTATATTCCCAGCCATTTCAATTATTTGGGGCGGGGGGCCTTGCAGAGTTTCAAATTTATGATACTCCTGCCTTAGTCTCCCAAGTACCTGGGATTACAGGCAGGTACCACTCTTTGCCATTAATTACTTATTTTTAAAATAAGGCTATTTTTAAAAATTGAACTATAATTTGTACTCAAAGAATGCACAGATCTAAAGTGTACAGGTTTATAATATTTTACATATATATGAACTACCAAAAATCAGGATATAAAACATTTCCATCACTTTAGAAAATTCCTTCATGCTTCAAGTGATATCACCCCTGAGCTGTTTTGCTAATTTTTGAACTTTATTTAAAGGAAACATACAGTATATATTTTTTATCTGGCTTCTTTCACCCAGAAATTTTCTTTTAGATTTGTCAATGCAATTAATGTTCTAGTATTTGTGTTTCTAAAGTAACTGAATTATTTCACTGCATGATAAACCATGATTTGTCTTCTATCCATCGGCTGAAGGCATAATATTTGTTCGAGTTATTATGAATTTTTACACAAGAATTTTTGTGAACTGTGCATTAATTTTCTTGGATATATGCTAGGGATGGGATTGTTTTGAATAGAATAACTACATATTTAACTAAATTAGAAATTACTAAATATATTTGAAAAGAAAGTGTATTGACTTCAAATTTCACCTTGAGTATCCATCAAAATAGCTAGAAAGCATGTTGTTTTCATCATTATAATAACCAAAAAGAGCAGAAGAAAATGCAAATTAATGACTTTCCTTGACTTTATTAGGAATGAAGATTGTAAGGCAAACAACTAACTAATGTCTGGGGAGAGATAAGCAACCAAAATAATCCAGGCATTTTTTTAACTATGGGAGAACCCACTAGATACATAGGAGTTTATTTATAAGAAGAACTCAAATAAATATAGTTAATGGATTTCTAAAGACTAAGTATAGACTGGTTTAAGAGCATAAAGACCCAGAGGGCTATAGATATAATATGTTTGTATTTTTTCTATTTCTCCATGGATTCCACCAAATGCTTCCAGGAAGATAGGGAAGTATTCTGAGAAAGTGTCTATAACGGTATCATTTCGTGGATAGGTGGAGGGTCAAAGAGCAGCAACAGCAGCCAAAACTCCTCCCAGACCTATTTCCTTATTTTTTGCATAGAACAAAAGCTGTAGTCTTCAGAGGCAAGAGTAACAGAAACTGTTACATTAGAACACTCAAAGAAAAACCTTTGTAGCTATGGAAAGGAACAGGCCAAAATGTCTAACGTCAGGAGGAATAAGAACTAGGCTCAGCCATGTTGATAGAAAGTGGGTCACTGTGAAGGTCATATCCCTGTGACTGAGTTTACAATACCTAAGGCAGAGCTTCCTGGAAACATTAGAAATCCCTTCTCTGTTTCCCACTAGTCCACTAACATGCATTGACTGAAAATAACAGTAGAATACAACTGAGAATTCTTCAAGAAATAGATTATCTCTGGAGAACAGCGAAAATAGAATACACAAAAACAAGCAGGGAACAATATTAACAAACTGAACTCAGCCATATAGAATAAGGATAACATTACAGTCAATTGAGATCAATCCCAGAATGCAAGGCTGGTTCAATACTCAAAAATTCAATCAACTAAATTTCCATAGTAACAGACTAAATAAGGAAAAAATATATATCATTTCAATAGATGCAGAGAAAAAAAGAAAATTCAATATCTATTTATGATAAAAACTATAACTAAATGAAACTAGGGTCAAAGTCCAGTGGTAGAGTGCATGCTTAGTATGCATAAGGTTCTGAATTCAAAACCCAGCACACATACACTATTAAAAAAAAAACTACTAGTAAAAATGAATAGACATTTTCTAACTTGATAAAAGGCATTGAGTAAATGTAATGTGCCAGACACATAGCTTATATTATCTCAAAACTTTTTTCAGCAGTTGTGAAATAGACATCATTAATATCCTAAGCAAGGAACAAACTGAGGAATAGAGATGAGCTGACTTTTTTACAAACAACATCTTGTAAACAACAGATGGATTTCAATCCACATCTTTCTGGACCAAGAGCCTACTGTTTTACTATAATATTTTTCATTTAAGATTGAAAAAGAAACAGAAATTTTAGTTCAAAACAATGTATCACGGATTAGCATGGGTAACATGATAGAAAATCAGTAATTGTATCAATCATTTTTTTTTCAGGAAATGTAATGTTTGGTGAGGTAAATCTTATAATACAAAAGAAGAAAAATACCCAAGTATATGTCATTTGTCAAAATTTCTTGTATCTTATAAAACTTAAAAAAATAAAAGTTTCTACTGAAAAAAAATCAATGTATTTAAAAGCAGGTGACTTATAATTTTACTTTTAAGAAATAATCAGAGATGATCACAGATACATATGTATGAAAGCTTCTATTCCAATATTTATGATAGTAAATGGAATGGAAGGTTTCTATGTTCAATAAAAAGGGAGATATTAACTTAATTTTATGTTAGGAAATTAAGATTACAAGGCAAAGTACTAAATAGGGTACAACAATATTGGGAAATTTTGCTTTGGATATTTTAAAGATAGATAGATGTAGAATGATATGAATGCAAAGAGAGCTTTGATTTTGTGACCTGTTCTATTCTTCTGAATAACTTTCTGCATTTTCTTCATTTTTCCATAATGAAAACTTATTACTTGAAATAACAGACATACAAAAAAGTATTCATCACAGTGAAGCACAGTGTTAGGAGGGAGATACTGCAGATTCAATGAGACACAGGTGTTGATAGCTGGTTGTGCATTTTGACCAAGTCCCCATTTATTCTTTCAAAAGAGTACCCATGCAAAAGTTTGTGAGAAGTTATGCTCTCTCTAAAGTCAATTCTATACGTCTCTTTCCAGAGTCCAGGCATCTCTGTATACAATATCATTTGCCATGTTGCTGCAGATTAACAAGCCTGTTTGGGGTGCTCTCAGTTTATTCTCATCATGGTCTCTTTTTCTCTGTTTTGTAGCTATGATACCATTGGAAATGAGCAATCAATCATTAGTCACTGAATTCATCTTCTTGGGATTTTCCAACCACTCCAACCTACAGGGCTGGTTCATTCTGCTCTTTCTGGTCATTTACCTGACCAATCTCCTGGGGAACATGCTCATAATAGTGGCCACCAGGGTCAGTCCTGCTCTCTACACTGCAATGTACTTTTTCCTCAGCAATTTGAGCTTCTTGGACGTCTGCTAAACATCCACCATGCTCCCAGTACTGCTGTTAAACTTTTTCTGGGAGAAGAAGGCCATTTTTTATGAGGGCTGCCTTTCCCAGATCTTTTTCTTGGTGACAAGTGCTGGCACAGAAGGCTTCTTACTGGCTGTGTGGCCAGTATGACTGCTGTGTGGCCACGTGCCGTCCTCCTCAGTACCCAGTCATCATGAGTGTGAAGGTCTATGTTGGCCAGGTGACTAGGTCCTGTCTGTGTGGGCTGGTGAATTTGGTCACACACACGGTGCTGGCCATCACACTCACTCTGTGTGGGCCCCAACACTTCAGCCACATTCTCTGTGACACCCCATTTCTCCTGAAGCTCTCCTGCTCAGACACCTCTGTCAATGAGTCTGCGCTCTACGTGGTCAGTGCACCATGGGCCTGAGCCCCTGCCTCTTCACTGCAGGCTCCTGTTCACTCATCATGGCGGCCATCCTGGGGATTACCTCTGCCCAGGGCAGGAGGAAGGCCTTCTCCACCTGTGCATCCCCCCTCACTGTCGTGGTGGTTTTCTATGGAACAGCCAACTTTCACTATGACAGGCCCAGAGAAGGCTGGACACGGACACCCTGGTCTCTGTGCTCTTCTGTGTGGTGAGCCCCCTGTTGAGCCCCGGCAATCACAGCCTGAGAAGCAACGAGGTCCAGAGTGCCCCGAGAAAGCTGGCTGGAGGGTGTGCATTTCTTTGAAGATCAAAGTCTAGACTAATCTTCAAACTGGTTTATACAATCATCTGAAAAATATGCCTCCCAGGGACTTGTAGGAACCTGGTTAGAGAGTCTGTATCTGGAGCTTCAACTCCAACTCCCGCTTTTAAAATCTATGAGACTCCTTTCTCTCCTCTCTTTTCACAAACAACCTTTTCCCACTTTCAGGTTCAAGTGTGTTGGACACCTTGTGTGGGTGTTCAACACCATCTCTGTCCTTCTGTGTTCTCACAACATCAGAGGGACAGAAAGTACGAGAACCTCATTTCCCACACTCCCCTGCTTGCAGGCGTCCATTTTAGGAGGTTCTGTCAAGATCAGCCAAACACTAGTCAGAGAGGAAGAAAAGAAAGGAAGAAAGCGGGTTCTATTGGATCTCATAGCAGCAGCAGCAAACCAGCCCTGTAGAGGCAGGAACTAATTTCCTTGGTGCCAGGAGCTGTGTGTGCAGGCTCCTAGACAGCTGTTCCAGAATATGGGTCACAATAGCGTGGAATGAGCGTCTCTTTCCAGGGAAGTTAGGGTTTCCATATATGGGGTGATGTCACCTGCCCTATTTTTCTTTTTTTCTTCCAGATCTCCCAACCATTTTATAACTTTTTTCTGTGTCAACTTCCTCTACCCTAAAACATCAAGAGTCGTTCTTCATCTCTACCTGACCACGGTAGCACTGATCACAATAGTGGTTTACATCAGAGATGGTTCTAGATAACAGATCGGAGGAGGTAGGTTGGATGTCTGACCTGAGGGAATTGAATATGTTGATGATGTCTCAGCCCATGGGAAAGCAGACCTGATAATTCCTGGTGTGCAATGACCCAACAGAGACTTTAAGTTATCGTGGCCTGAAATCAAATGTCTATGGAAAATTGAGCTTTGGAATAACACCATCGACCTTCAGGATGAGAATGAACATTACAACATGACTACAGACTGCTGTTACTGACTGGACTGAGAGACATACAGAAAGAAAATGATAGGTTCAAGCATTATATTCCTCCTTGAAGTCAGGTTCAGATCATCAGAAATATTTTCTCTCTGGAAACTGATAAAGGTTAATATCAGAATAAAATATCCAATTCTCCAAATTGCAAAAGTACAAAAAAAATTATGAATCCACAATTTCTCCAGGTCTCTCTTATGTCAATTAGGACATTAATGGGGGTATGATTGAGACCCTGTTAATCAGAATGGCAAAATACCAGTGGAATCAGACAAATCTCAGAGCCTTGAACCCTGAAATCTCCATTAACCCTCTTTGCTGTCAGAAGCAGCCCCTCCTTCCCTGAGGAGACTACCTTTACCTAAATTGAAGACCCTATGGTGACTCTACCTGGGCAGTTGTCTTTTTTTTTTTTTTAAGAGAGAGTGAGAGAGGAGAAGAGAGGAGAGTAGAGCGGGGAGAGAAAGAGAGAGAGAGAGAGAGAAGAGAGAGAGAATTTTTAATATTCATTTTCTAGTTTTAGGCGGACACAACATCTTTGTTGGTATGTGGTGCTGAGGATCGAATCCGGGCCGTACGCGTGCCAGGCAAGTGCACTACTGCTTCAGCCACATCCCCAGCCCAATTGTCTTTAAGATGCTCATCCATCATCCCACATTGTCACTAGACTCTTAATTGGGGTCTGATCCTAGAACGCCTCAGGTAAGAGTATAAAATATAGCCCAGGAGAGTATAAGGGTCACACCAAAATAAAAGGTAAATATTTTACTGTATTTTGTTAATAGGAGCCTTAAGAATATATAAGAGAATTTGTTTGAGTCTTCTAGACCAAAGAAGTCAGGACATATTGCTGGATCATCTTGAATGCAGTCACAGGGACGTAATCACCAGAAATGTTAGGGCCAAGGATTTTCCTGAGCCACGGGGAGTGGCTATTAGACTCTCTTTGGTTGATGGACTGAAATCTGGACTCAGTGTTTGCTTAAGTAAAATGACCAATATGATCCTGGAATAATGGAGAGGGTGGTGATCAGAAATAAATAAGGTGTTGGATGCCGTGTTATGTGACCCCTTCCCTGGCCTCACAGCTGGATCTGGAGGAGGGCCTGGAGCACCAGTTTTCGCCAAGGCCTGGTGGACATGCGCTCAGAAGGCAGCACCAGATCTTTGTGAAACCCGCAGCCGCTGTCCTCGGCAGCCTGGGAAGACATTAACGGATGGCATCGTTGAAACGGGCTCCCTGATTTCAGTGAGAATAAGGGGACCCTGAAGTAGAAGAGGCCATGTGGTGGAGCAGTGATCAAAACATTCGAATCTTTAGAGATTTTTGACAGTGGTAAATTATCGTGGTATTTATAGATGGCAAAAAATGGGCACCCTCCTAGAATAGTGCCTGCCCCATGTAATGTGAAACTTTTCATTTCAGACTTCATTGGTGCATTGTAGTGGTCCATAATGGTGGGATTTGCTGACACATATTTGAACATGCACACAAAATAACCGTGAACTTTGGCCAATATCATTCCAATATTTCCCTTTTCCTCACCCCCCCCCCCGGTGCCTTGACTTTATTGATCTTCCTTCAACTTTCATGATGAGACTTTCTTTTCAACTTTTATTCCTTTTCCACCTCTAGCTTTAACAGAGGAAAAACATACGGCCCTTAACTTTCTGAGTTGCTTATTTTCGTTAATGTTCTGAAGATCCATCCATCTTCCAGCATGACATAATTTCGTTTTTCTTTTTGGCTGAATGAAATTCCAGTGTGCATATACCAGATGTTCTTTATCCATTCGTCCACTGATGTCACCTCGGCTGGTTTATGGGCATGTATGTGTCATTATAGTATGATGACTTTGATCCGCTGTGATAAATACCAAGCAGTGGTAGAGCTGGGTCGCAGGCTGGTCCATGGCTACTCCTGAGGAGCCTCCATTCCGATTTCCGTGGTGGATGTGCTTACTTACATGCCCACCAACAGGGTGAGAGTGCTCCTTTCTCTCCAATTCTCAGATGTTGGAGACTTGGATGCAGAAGGACTGTTGCAGAGAGCAGATGTTGGAGACTGGGATTCAGAATGATCCTTGCAGATAGCAGAGGTTTTACACTGGGGTGCAGAAGAACTATTACACAGAGCAGAGGTTTAAGACTGAGGTGAGGAAGGACTGTTACAAAGAGCACATGTGGGAGAGAGGGGTGCAGGACTGATACAGAGCAGAAGTTGAAGACTGAGGTGCAGAAGTACTGTTACACAGAGCAGAGTTTGGAGACTTGGGTGCAGAAAGATTATTGCAGAGATCAGAGTTTTCATACTGAGGTACAGAGAAACTATTGCAGAGAGAAGATGTTGGAGATTGGGGTGCACAAGGACTGTTGCAGCGAGCAGGGGTTGGAGACTGGGGTGCAGAAGTACTTTAGCAGAGAGAAGAGTTTGGAGACTGGAGTTCAGAAGGACTGTTGCAGAGAGCAGAGGCTGCAGACTGAATTGCAGAAGGACTACTACAGAGGGCAGAATTTTGAGACTGTGGTGCAAAACGACTGATACAGAAAGCAGAGGTTGGATACTGGGGTTCATAAGGACCCTTACCGAGAACAGCGGTTTGATACTGCGGTTCAGAAGGACTGTTACAGAGAGCAGAGGTTGGAGACTGGGGTGCAAAATAACTGATGTAGAGACCAGAGGTTGGAAACTGGGGTGCTGAAGGATCGTTGGGGCGAGTAGAGTATGAAGACTGGGGTGTAGAAGGTCTGTTGCAGAGAGCAGAGTTTGGAGACTGCGGTGTAGAAAAACTTTTTCAGAGAGCAGACGTTGGAGACTGGGGTGTAGATGGAACATTGGTGAAAGCAGAGTATGGAGACTGGGGACTAGAAATACTGTTGCAGTGAGAAGAGGTTGGAGACTGGGATGTAGAAGGATTGTTTCAGAGAGCAAATGTTGGAGTCTGAGATGCAGAAGGACCATTGCAGAAAGCAGAGGTTGGAGACTGGGGGTGCAAAAGGACTGTTGTAGAGAGCAGAGGTTGGAGATTGGGGTGCAGAATGATCGTTGCAGAGAGTAGAGGTTGGAGACTGGGTTCTGAAGGCCTTTTACAGAGAGCAGAGTTTGGAGACTGGGTTTCAGAAGGGTCTTACAGAGAGCAGAGTTTGGAGACTGAGATACAGGAGGACTGTTACTAAGAGCAGAGGTAGAAGACTGGGTGCAGAAGGATTATTGCAGAGAGCAGAGATTTCAGACTGAGGAAAAGAAGAACTGTTGCAGAAAGCAGATGTTGTAGACTGGGTTACACAAGAACTGTTACAGCGAGCACAGGTATGAGACTGGGGTGGAGAAGGATCGTTGCAGAGAGCAGAGGTTGTAGACTGGGGTGCAGATGGACTGACACAGAGAGCAGAGTTTGGAGTCTGGGGTGCAGAAAACCTGTTACAGAGCGCAGAGTTTGGAGACTGGGATGCAGAAGGATCTTACAGACAGCAGAGGTTGGAATCTGAGGTGCAGAAGCACTGTTACAGAGAGTGGACGTTGGAGACTGAGATGCAGAAGGACCGTTGCAGAGAGCAGAGGTTGGAGACTAAGGTTGCAGAAGGATTGTTACAAAGAGCAGAGGTTGAAGACTGGGGTGCACAAGGACTGTTGCACAGAGCAGAGGTTTTAGACTGGAATGTAGAAGGACTGTTGCAGAGAGTAGAGGTTGGAGATTAGGGTCCAGAAGGACTGTAGCAGAGAGCAGACTTGGATACTAAGGTGCAGAAGTACAGTTACACAGAGCAGAGTTTTGTGACTGGGGTGCAGAAGGACTGATACAGAAAGCAGAGGTTCGAGACTCAGGTGCAGAAGTACCCTTAGAGAGAGAAGAGGTTGGAGAATGCAGTACAGAAGAACTGTTACAGAGAGCAGAGATTGGAGACTGGGGTGGAGAATGACTGTTGAAGAGAGCAGATGTTGGATACTGGGTTGCTGGAGCCTGGGGTGCAGAATAATTGTTTTGGCGAGCAGAGTATGGAGCATAGGGTGTAGAAGGACTTTTGCAGAGAGCAGATGTTGGAGACTTGGATGCCGAAGGACTGTTGCATAGAGCAGTGATTGGAGACTGAGGTACAGAAGAACTGTTACAGAGAGCAGAGTTTGGAGACTGGGGTGCAAATGGATTATTGCAGAGAGCAGAATTTTCAGACTGAGGTACAGATGAACTGTTGAAGGAAGCAGATGTTGGAGACTGGGGTTCACAAGGACTGTTGCAGCTAGCAGAGGTTTGAGACTGGTGTGCAGAAGGATCGATGCAGAGAGCAGAGTTTGGTGACTGAGGTGCAGAAGGATCGTTGCAGAGAGCAGAGTTTGAAGACTGGGGTGAAGAAGAACTTTTACAGAGAGCACAGGATGGAGACTTGGGTGCAGAAGGAATGTTGAGGAGAGCGGAGGTTGCAGATTTGTTTGCAGAAGAACTGTTGCAGAAAGAAGAGGTTGGAGACTTAGGTGCAGAAGGACTGTTGCAGAGAGAAGAGGTTAAAGACTGGGGTGCAGAAGGACTGTTACAGAGAGGAGAAATTGGAGACTGGGTTTCAGAAGGATCTTACAGAGAAAAGAGTTTGGAGACTGAGGTGCAGAAGGACTGTTACAGAGAGCGGAGTTTCGAGACTGAGGTGCAGAAGGATCTTTACAGAGAGCAGATGTTGGAGATTGGGGTGCAGACAAACTTTTACAGAGAACAATGGTTTGATACTGGGGTGAAGAAAAAAATTTGCAGAGAGCAGAGTTTGGAGACTGAGGTTCAGAAGGACTGTTGCTGAGAGTAGAGGTTGGAGATTTTCGTGCAGAAGGACTGTTGCAGAGAGCAGAGGTTTTAGACTGCGATGTAGAAGGACTGTTGCAGAGAGTAGAGTTTGGAAATTGGGGTCCAGAAGGAGTGTAGCAGAGAGCAGAGGTTGGACACTAAGGTGCAGAAGTACAGTTACACAGAGCACAGTTTGGAGACTGGGGTGCAGAAGGACTGATGCAGAAAGCACAGGTTGGAGACTCGGGTGCAGAAGTACCCTTACCGAGAGCAGAGTTTAGAGAATGCAGTACAGATGGACTGTTAAAGAGAGCAGAGTTTGGAGACTGGGGTGGAGAAGGACTTATGCAGAGAGCAGATGTTGGAGACTGGGGTGCAAAAGGACTGTTGCAGAGAGTAGAGGATGGATACTGTGGTGCAGACGGACTGTTTCTAAGAGCAGAGGTTGATGACTGAGTTGCAGAAGGATTGTTAGAGAGGGAAGAGTTTGGAGATGGTGGTGCAAAACGACTGATTCAGAAAGCAAAGGTTAGATACTGGGGTGCATAAGGACCCTTACAGAGAACAGAGGTTGGAGACGGCGGTACAGAAAGACTGTTACAGAGAGTCGAGGTTGGAGACTGGGGTGCAGAAGAACTTATATAGAGAACAAAGGTTGGAGACTGGGGTGCAGAAGGAACATTGGAGCGAGCAGAGTATGGAGACTAGGGTGTAGAAAGACTGTTGAAGAGAGCAGAGTTTTCAGACTTAGGTACAGAAGAACTGTTTCAGGAAGCAGATTTTAGAGACTAGGGTTCACAAAGACTGTTGCAGCGAGCAGAGGTTTGAGACTGGGGTGCAGAAAGATCGTTGCAGAGAGCACAGGTTAGAGACTGAGGTGCAGAATGAATGTTGTGGAGAGCAGAGGTTGGAGACTTGAGTGCAGAAGGACTGTTGCAGAGAGAGGAGTTTAGAGTCTGAGGTGCAGAAGGATCCTTACAAAAAGCAGAGGTTGGAGAATGGGGTGCAGATGGACTTTTACATAGAGCACAGGTTTGATACTGGAAAGCAGAAGGAATGTTGAAGTGAGCAGAGGTTGGAGACTGGGATGCAGAAGTAGTGCTGTTGAAAGCAGAGGTTGGAGTATGAGGTGCAGAAGGACTGTTACAGAGAGCACAGGTTTGAGACTAGGGTGCAGAAAGATTATTGCACACAGCGGAGTTTCAGACTAAGGTACAGAAGAAATGTTGCAGAGAGAAGATGTTGTAGACTGGGTTGCAGCGAGCAGAGGTTGGAGACTGGAGTGCAGAAAGATTGTTGCAGTGAGGAGACATTAGAGACTGGGGTGCAGATGGAGTGATACAGAGAGCATAGGTTGGAGACAGGAGTACAGAAGGCCTGTTACAGAGAGCACAATTTGGAGACTGGGGTGATGAAGGACTGTTATTGAGAGCAAAGTTTGAAGACTGGGTTGCAGAAGGATCTTAAAGAGAGCAGAGAATGGAGACTGAGGTGCAGAAGCACTGTTACAGAGAGTAGAAGTTGAAGACTGAGGTGCAGAAGGACCGTTGCAGAGCAGAGGTTGGAGACTGAGGTGCAGAATGATTGTTACAGAGAGCAGAAGTTGGAGACAGGGATGCAGAAAGACTGATGCATAGAGTAGAGGTTTCAGACTGGGATGTACAAAGACTATTGCAGAGAGTAGAGGTTGGAGATTGGGGTTCAGAAGGACTGTAGCAGAGAGCAGAGGTTGGAGACTAAGGTGCAGAAGAACAGTTACGCATAGCAGAGGTTGGAGACTGGGTTGTAGAAAAACTGAAACAGAAATCAGAGGTTGGAAATTTGGGTGCAGAAGTACCCTTACAGAGAGCAGAGGATGGAGAATGCAGTACCGAAGGACTGTTACAGAGAGCAAAGTTTGGAGACTGGGGTGCAGAATGACTGTTGCAGAGAGCAGATGTTGGAGACTAGGGTGCAAAAGGACTGTTGCAGAAAACAGAGAATGGAGACTGGGGTGCAGAAGGACTGTTGCAGTGAGCAGAGGTTGCAGACTGAGTGGCAGAAAGACGGTTACAGAGGGCAGAGTTTGGAGACTTTGGTTCAAACGACTGATACAGAAAGCACAGGTTGGATACTGGGGTGCATAAGACCCTTACAGAGAACAGAGGTTGGAGACTGTGGTATATAAGGACTGTTACAGAGAGCAGAGGTTGGAGTCTGGGTTGCAGAAAGACTGTTACAGAGAACAGAGTTTTGAGACTGGGGTGCAGATGGATTATTGCAGAGAGCAGAGTTTTCAGACTGAGGTACAGAAGAACTGTTGCAGCATGCAGATGTTGAAGACTGGGGTTCACAAGGACTGTTGCAGCTAGCAGAGGTTTCAGACTGGGGTGCACAAGGATCGTTGCAGAGAGCAGAGGTTGGAGACTGAGGTGCAGAAGGATTGTTACAGAGAGCAAATGTTGGAGACTGGGGTGCAGAAGAACTGTTGCTGAGAGCATAGGTTTTAGACTGGGATGTAGAAGGACTGTTGCAGAGAGTAGAGGTTAGAGATTGGGGTCCAGAAGGACTGTAGCAGAGAGCAGAGGTTAGAGACTAAAGTGCAGAAGGACAGTTAAACAGAGCAGAGGTAGGAGACTGGGGTGCAGACAGACTGACACAGAAAGCAGAGGTTTTAGACTCGGGTGCAAAAGTCCATTACAGAGAGCAGAGGTTGTAGAATGCAATACAGAAAGACTGTTACAGAGAGCAAAGTTTGGAGACTGGGGTGTATAATGACTGTTGCTGAGAGCAGATGTTGGAGACTGGGGTACAAATGGACTGTTGCAGAGAACAGAGGATAGATACTGGGGTGCAGAAGGACTGTTGCAGAGAGCAGAGGTTGCAGACTGAGTGGCAGAAGGACGGTTACAGAGGGCAGAGTTTGGTGACTGTGGTTCAAAACGACTAATACAGAAAGCAGAAGTTGGATACTGGGGTGCATAAGGACCCTTACAGAGAACAGAGTTTGGAGACTGGGGTGTAGAAGGACTGTTGCAGAAAACAGAGGTTGGATACTGGGGTACAGAAGGACCATTGCAGAGAGCAGAATTTGGAGATAGGTTCCAGAAGGACTGTTATAGCGAGCAGGGTTTGGAGACTGGTGTGCAGAATGATCTTACAGAGAGCAGTGGTAGGAGACTGATGTGCAGAAGGACTGTTTTAGAGAGAAGAGGTAGGAGACTGGGGTGCTGAAGGATCGTTGCAGAGAGTAGAGCTTGGAGACTGGGGTGCAGAAGGCCTGTTTCAGTGAGCAGAAGTTGGAGACTGGGGTGCAGAAGGACTGTGTCAGAGAGCAGAGTTTGCAGACTGTGTTTCAGAATGGTCTTACAGAGAGCAGAGGTAAAAGACAGAGGTACAGAAAGACTGTTACAGAGATCAGACTTTGGAGACTTGGATACAAGTTCCAGAGAGCAGATTTTTCAAACTGAGGTACAGAAGAACTGTTGCAGAGAGGAGACGTTGGAGAGTGGATTGCACAAGGACTGTTGCAGCGAGCAGATGTTGGAGACTGGGGTTCAGAAAGATCTTACAAAGAGCAGAGTTTGGAGACTGAGGTGCAGAAGCACTGTTACAGAGAGTAGAGTTTGGAGACTGAGGTGAGAAGGACCCTTGCAAAGAGCAGAGGTTAAAGACTGAGTTGAAGAAGGATAGTTACAGAGAGAAGAGGTTGGAGACTGGGGTGCAGAAAAACTTTTGCTGAGAGCAGAGGGTGGAGACTGGGGTGTAGAAAAACTGTTGCAGAGAGTAGAGGTTGGAGATTGGGGTCCAGAAGGACTGTTACAGAGAGCAGAGTTTGGAGACTGTGGTGGAGAAGGACTGTTGCAGAGAGCAGAAGATGGAGACGGGTGCAGAAGTATCCTTGGGTCAAGCAGAGTATGAAGATTGGGGTGTAGAAGAACTGTTACAGAGAACAGAGGTTGGAGACTAGGGTTTAGAAGGACATTTTCAGAGAGCAGACGTTGGAGACTTGGGTGAAGAAGAACTGTTGCATAGAGCAGAGGATGGAGACTGAGATGCAGAAGACAGTTACAGAGAGCAGAGTTTGAAGACTGGGGTGCAGAAGGACTGTAACAGAGAGCAGACTTTGTATACAGGGGTGCAGAAGGATCGTTGCAGAGAGCAGAGTTTTGAGACTTGGGTTAAGAAGGATTTTTAGAGAGAGCAGAGGTTTGAGACTGTGGTGCAGAAGGACTTTTACTGAGAGCACAGGTTGGAGACTGGGGTGCAGAAAAACTGTTACAGAGAGCAAAGTTAGGAGACTGGGGTGCAGAAGGAGTGTGGCAGAGAGCAGAAGTTGGAGACTGAGGTGCAGAAGGAGTGTGGCAGAGAGCAGAAGTTGGAGACTGAGGTGCAGAAGGACCCTTACAGAGAACAGAAGTTGGAGATTGGTGTGCAGAGGAGTGTTACAGAGAGCAGAGGTTGGAGACAGGTGTGCAGAAGGATCTTACAGGGAGCATCGGTTGGAGACTGGGGTGTAAAAGGAGTGTTGCTGAGAGCAGAGGTTGAAGACTGGGGTGAAGAATGATCATTGAAGAGAGAAGAGTTTGGAGACTGGTCGCAAAACCCCTGTTACATACAGCAGAGTTTGGAGACTGGGGTTAATAAGGCCTGTTATAGCGAACAGTTCTTGGAGACTGGGGTGCAGAAGGACAGTTATAGAGATCAGAGTTTGGAGATTGGGTTGCAAAATAATCTTACAGAGAGCAGAGGTTAAATAATGAGGTACAGAAGGACTGTTAGAGAGAGCAGAGGTTTGAGACTGAGGTTCAGAAGGATCGTTGGAGAGAGCAGTGTTTGGAGACTGCAGTGCAGAAGGACTGATACCGAAAGCAGAGGTTTAAGACTGGGGTGCAGAAGGACCCTTACAGAGAACGGAGATTGGAGACTGAAAGACGCTTACAGAGAGCAGACGTTGGAGAGTGGGATGCAGTATGACTGTTGTAGAAAACAGAGGTTGGAGACTTGTTTACAGAAAGACCATTGCAGAAAGCAGATGTTGGAGACTGGGTTTCATAATAATCTTTTTTTTTTTTTTCAGAGTAGAAATTAGAAGTTTATTAAAGGACAGCAGAAAAGACTTCTCCCGGAGGAAGAAGGGGACCCAAGAGGTGGAATCCCTCAGAATAATCTTATAAAGAGCAGAGTTTTTACACTGAGCTGCAGAAGGACTGTGGCAGAGAGAAAAGGTTACATAGAGGAGATCTCGGAGACATGGGAGCAGCAGGACTTTTGCAGAGGACAGAAGTTGGGGACTGGGGTGGAGAAGGAATGTTACAGAGAGCAGAGTTAGGAAACTGGAGTGCAGAAGGATCTTACAGAGAGCAGAGTCTGGAGACTGTGGTGCAGGAGGACTGTTGCAGTAAGCAGAAGTAGAAGACTGGGGTCCAGAAGGATCGTGGCAGAGAGCGGATTTTAGAGACTGAGGTGCAGATGGACTGTTACAGAGAGCAGAGTTTGGAGAGTGAGTTGCAGAAGAACAGTTACATAGAGCAGAGTTTGGAGACTGGTGTGCAGAAGGACTGTTACAGAGAGCAGAGGTTAAAGACTGGGGTTCGGATGGATCTGACAGAGAGCAGAGTTTGGAGACTGGGGTGCAAAGGACAGTTGCAGAGAGCAGATGTTGGAGACTGGGATGTAGAAGAATCGTTGCAGAGAGAAGGGTTGGAGACTGGAGTGCATAAGGATCTTACAGAGAGCAGAGGTTGGTGAGTAGGGTGCAGAAGGACTGTTGCCAAGAGCAGAGGTTGGAGACTGGTTTGGAGAAAATCATTGCAGAGAGAAGAGGTTGGAGACTTGGGTTCTGAACACCTGTTACAGAGAGCAGAGGATTGAGACTGGGTTGCAAAATTTCTGTTACAGAAAGCAGAAGTTGGAAACTATTCTTCAGAAGGACTGTTACAGAGAACAGAGTTTGGAGACTGGGTTGTAGAAGGGTCTTACAGAGAGCAGAGGTAGGAGACTGAGGTGCAGAAGGATCATTGCAGAGAGCAGAGTTTTTAGACTGAGTTCCTGAAGGACTGTTGCAGAGAGCAGATGTTGAAGTCTGGTGTGCAGAAGGACTGTTGCAGAGAGCAGAGTTTGGAGATTGTAGTGCAGAAGAATCCTTGCAGAGAGCAGAGGTTGGAAAGTGAGGTGTAGAAGGATCCTTGGAGAGAGCAGAGTTTGGAGACTGGGGTGCAGAAGGATGGTTAAAGAGAGCAGAGGTTGGAGACTGGAGTGCAGAAGGCCTGTTACAGAGAGCAGAGTTTGGAGACTGGGTTGGAGAAGGATCTTAGAGAGAGCAGAGGTTGAAGAATCAGGTGCAGAAAGACTGATAAAGAGAGCAGATGTTGGAGACTGAGGTGCAGAAGTAACGTTGCAGAGTACAGAGTTTGGAGACTGAGGTGAAGAAGGATTGTTACAGATAGCAGAGGTTGGAGACTGGGTTGCAGAAGGACTGATACAGAATACAGAGATTCAAGTCTGGGGTGTAGAGAGACCGATACAGAGAGCATAGTTTGGATTCTGCAGTATAGGAGGACTGTTACAGAGAGCAGAGATTGGAGACTGGGATGCAGAAGGACTATAAAAGAGAGCTGATGTTGGTAACTAGGGTGCCGGAGGAATGTTGCAGAGAGCAGAGTTTGGAGACTGGGGTTCAGAAGAACTGTTGCGGAGAGCAGAGGTTGGAAATTGACGTGCAGAAGGACTGTTGTAGAGATCAGAGTTTGGAGACTGGTGTGCAGTAGGATCATTGCAGAGAGCAGAGGTTAAAGACTGGGGTGCAGAAGGACTGTTACAGAGAGCAGAATTTGGAGACTGGGGTGTAGAAAGACTGTAACAGAGAACAGAGTTTGGAGATTCAGGTGCAGACGGACTGTTACAGGAAGCAGAATTTGGAAATTGGGATGCAGAAGGATCATTAAAGAGAGCAGAGGTTGAAGACTGTGGTATAGAACTGTTTCCAATAGTAGAGCTTCGAGACTGGGGTGCAGAAGGACTGTTACAGAGATCAGAATTTGGAGACTGATGTGTAGAAGAAGTGTTACAGAGAGCAGAGTTTGGAGACTAAGGTGCAGAAGGACTGTAACAGAAAGCAGAGGTTGAAAATTGGGGTGTAGAATGACGGTTACAGGGAGCAGAGGTTAGGGACTGAGGTACAGAAGGACTGTTACAGAGAGAAGGTCGCAGAAGGACTGTTGCCAGAGGACAGGAGTTGGAGACTGGGGTGGAGAAGGAATGTTACAGAGAGCAGAGTTTAGAAACTGGAGTGCAGAATGATCTTACAGAGAGCAGAGGTTGGAGGCTGGTGATCAGATGTATCTTACAGAGAGCAGAGTTTAGAGACTGATGTGCAAATGGACTGTTGCAGAGAGCAGATGTTGGAGACTGGGATGGAAAAGAATCTTTGCAGAGAGAAGTGGTTGGAGACTGGAGTGCATAAGGATCTTACAGAGAGCAGACGTTGGTGACTAGGGTGCAGGACTGTTGCAGAGAGCAGAAGTTGGAGACTGGGGTGGACAAAAATTGTTGCAGAGAGAAGAGGTTGGAGACTGTGGTTCTGAAGTCCTGTTACAGAGAGCAGAGGTTCGAGACTGGGTTGTAAAATTCCTGTTACAGAGAGCAGAGGTTGAAAAGTATTCTGCAGAAGGACTGTTACAGAGAGCAGAGTTAGGAGACTTGGTTTCAGAAGGGTCTTACAGAGAGCAGAGGTAGGACACTGAGGTGCAGAAGGATCGTTGCAGAGAGCAGAATTTTTCGACTGAGTTGCTGACGGACCTTTGCAGAGAGCAGATGTTGGAGACTGGTCTTCAGAAGGACTGTTGCAGAGCGCAGACGTTGGAGACTGGGGTGAAGAAGGATCGGTGCAGAGAGCAGAGGTTGGAGACTGGTGTGCAGAAGAACTGTTACAGAGAGCAGAGTTTGGAGACTGGGTTAGAGAAGGATCCTACAGAGAGCAGAGGTTAAAGAATCAGGTGCAGAAAGACTGTTACAGAGAGTAGTTTTTGGAGACTGAGGTGCAGAAGTAACGTTGCAGAGTACAGAGATTGGAGACTGAGGTGCAGAAGAATTGTTACAGAGAGCAGAGGTTGGAGACTGGGGTGCAGAAAGACTGTTGCAGAAAGCGGACTTTAAAGACTGGGGTGCATAAGGACTGTTATAGAGAGTAGAGGTGGGAGACTGGATTGCAGAAGGACTGATACAGAATGCAGAGATTGAAGTCTGGGGTGCAGAAAGACCCTTACAGAGAGCAGAGGTTGGATTCTGCAGTACAGGAGGAGTGTTACAGAGAGCAGAGGTTGGAGACTGTTGTGGAGAAGGACTGTAAAAGAGAGCTGATGTTGGTAACTAGGGTGCCGAAAGACTGTTGAAGAGAGCAGAGTATGGAGAATTGAGTGCAGAAGAATTTTTCCGGAGAGCAGAGGTTGGAGACTGGGGTAAAGAAGGATTGTTACAGAGAGCAGAGATTGGAGACAGTGGTGCAGAAGGATCTTACAGAGAGCAGAATTTGGAGACTGAGCTGCAGAAGGACTGTTGTAGAGATCAGAGGTTGGAGACTGGGCTGCAGTAGTATTATTGCAGAGAGCAGATGTTAAATAGTGGGGTGTAGAAGGATCGTTGCAGAGAGCAGAGTTTGGAGACTTGCGTGCAGAAGGCCTGCTAAAGAAAGCAGATTTGGAGACGGGCGTGCAGAAGGCCTGTTACAGAAAGAGAGGTTGGAGACTGGGGTCCAGAAGGACTGGTATAGAGAGCAGATTTTGAAAAAAGGTTTGCCAAATCATCTTACAGAGAGCAGTGGTTGGAGACTGAGGTGCAGAAGGATCGTAGAGAGGAGAGGTTTCAGACTGAGGTGCAGAAGTACTATTACAGAGAGCAGAGGTTGGAGATTGAGGTGTAGAAGGACTTTTTCGAAGAGCAGAGTTTTGAGACTGAGGTGCAGAAGGACTGTTACAGAAAGCAGAGTTCGGAAATTGGGGTGCAGAAGGACCGTTTCAGAGAGCAGAGTTTGGAGACAAAGGTATAGAAAGAATGTTACAGAGAGCAGAGTTTCGAGACTTGGGTGCAGAAGGACTGTTACAGAAAGCACAGGTTGGAGACTGAGGTGAAGAAGGATAGACACAGAGAGCAGAGTTTGAGACTGGGGTTCAGAAGGACTGATACAGAAACCAGAGTTTGAATACTGGGGTGAAGAAGGAATGTTACAGAGAGAAGAAGATGGAGACAGCGGTGCAGAAGTATCTTACAGAGAGCAGAATTTGAAGACTGAGCTGCAGACGGACCGTTGTAGAGATCAGAGGTTGGAGACTGGGGTGCAATAGGATCATTGCAGAGAGCAGAGGTTAAAGACTGAGGTGCAGAAAGATCCTTGCAGAGAGCAGAGATTGGAGACTTGCGTGCAGAAGGCCTGTTATAGAGAGCAGATTTGGAGACTGGCGTGCAGAAGGCCTGTTACAGAGAGGAGAGGTTGGAGATTGGGGTCCAGAATAACTGGTACAGAGAGCAGATTTTGAAGAAAGGGTTGCTGAAGGATCTTAAAGAGAGCTGAGGTTGGAGACTAAGGTGCAGGTGGACTGTAACAGAGAGCAGTGGTTAGAGACTGGGGTGCAGAAGGATCGTGGTGAGGAGAGGTTTCAGACTGAGGTGTAGAAGGAATGTTACAGAGAGCAGAGTTTAGAGACTGACGTGCAGAAGGACTGTTACAGAAAGTAGAGGTTGGAAATTGGGGTGCAGAAGTACCCTTACAGAGAGCAGAGGTTGGAGACTGCGGTATAGAAGGACTGTTACAGAGAGCAGAGGTTGGAAACTGGGGAGCAGAAGGACTGTTACAGAAAGCACAGGTTTAAGATTGAGGTGCAGAAGGATAGATACAAAGAGCAGAGGTTGGAGACTGAGGTTCAGAAAAACTGATTCAAAAAGCAGAGGTTGGAGACTGGGTTGCAGAAGGACCGTTACAGAGAGCAGAGGATGGAAACTGCGGTACATAAGGTCTGTGACAGAGAGCAGATCTCGGAAACTGGGGAGCAAAAGGACTGTTGCAGAGGACAGAGGTTTGAAACTGGGGTGGAAAGAAATTTTACAGAGAGCAGAGTTTGAAAACTGGAGTGCAGAAAGATCTTACAGAGAGCAGAGTTTGGAGACTGTATTGCAGATGGACTGTTGCAGAGAACAGACATTGGAGACTGGGGTCCAGAATGTTTGTTGCAGAGAATATAGTTTGGAGACTGGGGTGCAGAAGGACTGTTGCAGAGAGCAGATGTTGAAGACTGGGGTGGAAATGGACTGTTGCAGAGAGCAGATTTTTGAGACTGGTGTGCAGAAGGATTGTTACAGAGAGAAGGGGTTTGAGACTGCGGTGTGGTAGGACTGTTACAGAGAGCAGTGTTTGGAGACTGGGGTGCAGAAGGACTATTAGAGAGAGCAGAGGTTGTAGACTGCGGTTGAAATGGATGTTACAGAGAGTTTGCAGACTGGGGTGAAAAAGGGAAGTTGCAGAGAGCAGATGTTCGAGAATTGGGTGGAGAAGAATTGTTGCAGAGAGAAGAGGTTGGAGACTGGGGTCCAGAAGACCTATTACAGAGAGTAGAGGTTGAAGACTAAGGTGCAAAAGGACTGTTTCAGAGATGAGAGGTTGGAGACTGGGGTTTAGTAGGATCATTGCAGAGAGCAGAGGTTGGAGACAGGCGTGCAGAATGATCGTTGCATAGAGCAGAGTTTGGAGACATTTGTGCAGAAGGCCTGTTACAGAGAGGAGAGGTTTGAGAGTGGGGTGCAGAAGGACTGTTATAGAGAGCAGTGTTTGGAGACGGAGTTTCTGAAGGATCTTACAGAGAGCAGAGTTTAAAGACTGAGCTGCAGGTGCACTGTTACAGAGAGCAGTGGTTGGAGACTGGGGTGCAGAAAAATCGTGGAGAGCAGAGGTTTCAGACTGAGGTACAGGTGGACTTTTACAGAGAGCAGTGATTGGAAACTGGTTTGTAGAAGGACTGTTACAGAGAGCAGAGTTTGGAGACTCAGGTGCAGAGAAACTGTTACAGGAAGCAGAGTTTGGAAATTAAGGTGCAGAAGGACCGTTACAGAGAGCAGATTTTGGAGACTGCGGTATAGGACTGTTACCTAGAACAGAGGTTGAAGACTGGAGTGCAGAAGGACTCTTACATAGAGCATAGGTTGGAGACTGAGGTGCAAAGGATAGATACAGAGAACAGATTTTGGAGACTGGGTTCAGGCAGACTGATACAGAAAGCAGAGGTTGGAGACTGGGGTGTAGAAGGACCTTTACAAAGAGAAGAGGTTGGAGACTGCGAAACAGAAGGACTGTTACAGAGAACAGATCTCGGAGACTGGGGAGCAGAAGGACTGTTGCAGAGAGCTGAGATTTAAGACTGGGGTGGAGAAGGAATGTTATAGACAGCAGAGTTTGAAAACTAGAGTGCAGAAGGATCTTATAGAGAGCAGAGTTTGGAGACTGTGGTGCAGAAGGACTGTTACTGAGAGCAGAGGTTGGAAACTGGGGTCCAGAAGGATCGTTGCAGAAAGCGGAGTTTGGAGACTGGGGTGCAGAAAGAGTGTTGCAGAGAGCAGATGTTGAAGACTGGGGTGCAGAAGGAATGTTGCAGAGAGCAGAATTTAGAGACTGGGGTGCAGAAGGACTGTTACAGAGAGCATAGGTTGGAGACTGGGGTTCAGATAGATCTACATAGAGCAGAGTTTGGAGACTGTGGTTCAAAACGACTGTTGCAGACAGCAGAAGTTGGAGAATGGGGTGGAGAAGAATCGTTGAAGAGAGAAGAGGTTGGAGACTGGGGTGCAGAAAGCCTGTTAGAAAAAGCAGAATTTGGAGACTTGGATGCAGAAGTCCTGTTACAGAGAGCAGAAGTAGGAGACTGTTGTGCAGAAGGACAGGTACAAAGTGCCGAGTTAAAAGACTGGGTTGCAGAAAAATCTTACAGAGAGCAGAGTTGGGAGACTGAGGTGCAGAAGGACAGTTACAGAGAGCAGAGGTAGGAGACTGGGGTGCAGAAGGGTCGTTGCAGAGAGCAGAGTTTTAAGACTGAGGTGCAGAAGGTCTGTTGCAGTGAGCAGATGTTGGTAAGTAGTGTGCAGAAGGACTGTGGTAGATAGCAGAGGTTTTAGACTAGGGTGGAAAAGTCCTGTTACAGAGAGCAGAGGTTGGAGACTCGGGTGCAGAAGGACTGTTACAGAGAGCAGAGGTTGGATACAGGTGTGCAGAAGCATCTTACAGAGAGCAGAATTTGGAGACTGAGGTGCAGATGGACTGTTGCAGAGATCAGAGGTTGGAGACTGGGGTGCAGAAAGATCGTTGCAGAGAGCACATTATGGAGACTGGGGTTCAGAAGACCTGCTACAGAGTGAAGAGTTGGGAGATTGGCGTCCAAAAATCCTGTTACAGAGAGGAGAGGTTGGAGACTGGGGTGCAGAAGGACTGCTATAGAGAGCAGAGTTTGGAGACTGGGTTGCTGAAGGATCTTACGGAGAGAAGAGGTTGGAGACTGAGGTGCAGGTGGACTGTTACAGAGAGCAGTGGTGTGAGACTGAGGTGCAGAAAGACAATGCAAAGAGGAGAGGTGTCAGACTGAGGTGCAGAAGGACTGTTACATAGAGCAGAGGTTGGAGACTGAGGTGTAGAAGTACTGTTAGATAGAGTAGAGTTTGGAGACTGATGTGCAGAAGAACTGTTACAGAAAGCAGAGGTTGGAAATTAGGGTGCAGAAGGACCGTTACAAAGACCAGAGTTTGAAGACAGCGGTATAGAAAAACTGTTACAGAGAGCAGAGTTTGGAAACTGGGGTGTAGAAGGAATGTTACAGAGAGCACAGGTTGGAGACAGAGGTGCAGCAGGATAGATACAGAGAGCAGAGTTTTGATACTGGTGTTCAGAAGGACTGTTATAGAGAACAGTGTTTAGAGACTGTGGTGCAGAACAATCGTGCAGAGAGCAGAGGTGTCAGACTGAGGTGCAGAAGGACTGTTACAGTGAGCAGAGTTTGGAGACTGAGGTGTAGAAGGGCTGTTACAGAGAGCAGAGTTTGGAGACTGAGGTGCAGAAGGACTGTTACAGAAAGAAGTGGTTGGAAATTGGGGTGCAGATTGACCGTAACAGAGACCAGAGTTTGGAGACTGCGGTATTGAAAAACTGTAACAGAGAGCAGAGGTTGGAGACTGAGGTGCAGAATAATAGATACAGAGAGCAGAGGTTTGAGACTGGGTTTTAGAAGGATTCTACAGAGAGCAGAGGTTGGAGAGTGAAGTGCAGAAGGACTGTTACAGAGAGTAGAGGTTGGTGACTGAGGTGCATAAGGACCGTTGCAGAGAATAGAGTTTGGAGACTGAGGTGCAGAAGGATTGTTACAGAGAGCAGAGTTTGGAGACTTGGGTGCAGAAGGACTGTTGCAGAGAGCAGAGGTTGGAGAATGGGGTGAAGAAGGACTGTTGCAGAGAGCAGCGGATGAAGACTGGGCTGCAGAAGGAATGTTGCAGAGAGTACATTTTGGAGACTGAGTTGCAGACTTACTCTTAGAGAGAGCAGAAGTTGGAGACTGGGGTGCAGAAGGACTGTTGCAGAGAGCAGAGCTTGGAGACTGAGGTGCAAAATTTTGTTACATAGAGCAGAGGTTGGACACTGGGGTGCAGAAGGATCATTGCAATAAGCAGAGCTTGGAGACAGGGGTGCAGAAGGATCTTACAGAGAACAGAAGTTGGAGACAGAGTTGCAATAGGACTGTTGCAAAGATCAAAGGTTGGAGACTGGGGTGAAGTAGGATCATTGCAGAGAGCAGAGGTTGGAGATGGGGTGCAGAAGGATTGTTACAGAGAGCAGAGTTTTAAGACTGGGGTGCAGAAGGGTCGTTGCAGATAGCAGAGTTCTAAGACTGAGGTGCAGAAGGACTGTTGCAGAGAGCAGATGTTGGTAACTAGTGTGCAGAAGGACTGTTGTAGAGAGCAGAGGTTTTAGCCTAGGGTGAAAAAGTCCTGTTCCAGAGAGCAGAGTTTGGAGACTCGGGTGCAGAAGGACTGTTACAGAGAGCAGAGGTTGGATACAGGTGAGTAGAAGTATCTTACAGAGAGCAGAATTTGAAGACTGAGGTGCAGATGGACTGTTGCAGAGATCAGAGGTTGGAGACTGGGGTGCAGAAGGATCGTTGCAGAGAGCACATTATGGAGACTGGGGTGCAGAAGGCCTGCTACAGAGAACAGAGTTGGGAGACTGGCGTCCAGAAGGCCTGTTACAGAGAGGAGAGGTTGGAGACTGGGGTCCAGAAGGACTGGTACAGAGAACAGATTTTGCAAACTGGTTTGCTGAAGGAACTTACAGAGAGCAGATGTTGGAGAGTGAGGTGCAGGTGGACTGTTACAGAGAGCAGTGGTTGGAATTGGGGTGCAGAAGATTCATGGATAGCAGAGGTTTCAGACTGAGGTGTTGAAGGACTGTTACAGAGAGCAGAGTTCAAAGACTGAAGTGTAGAAGTACTGTTACAGAAAGCAGAGGTTGGAATTGGGGTGCAGAAGGACCATTACAGAGAGCAGAGGTTGGAAACTGCGGTATAGATGGACTGTTACAGAGAGCAGAGGTTGGAGACTGGGGTACTGAAGGACTGTTAAAGAAAGCTCAGGTTAAAGACTGAGGTGCAGAAGGATAGATGCAAAGAGCAGAGGTTGGAGACTGGGATTCAGAAGGACTGATTAAAAAAGCAGAGGTTGGAGACTGGGTTGCAGTAGGACCGTTACAGAGAGCAGAGGTTGAAATCTGCGGTACATAAGGTCTGTGACAGAGAGCAGATCTCAGAAACTGGGGAGCATAGGACTGTTGGAGAGGACAGAGGTTTGAGTCTAAGGTGGAGAAGAAATTTTACAGAGAGCAGAGTTTGAAAACTAGAGTGCAGAAAGATCTTACAGAGAGCAGAAGTTGGAGACTGTATTGCAGATGGACTGTTGCAGAGAACAGACGTTGGAGACTGGGGTCCAGAAGGTTCGTTGCAGAGAGCAGAGTTTGGAGACTGGGGTGCAGAAGGGCTATTGCAGAGATCAGATGTTGGAGACTGGGGTGGAAAAGGACTGTTGCAGAGAGCAGATTTTAGAGACTGGTTTGCAGAAGGATTGTTACAGAGAGCAGGGTTTGGAGACTGAGGTGCGGTAGGACTGTTACAGAGAGCAGCGTTTGTGGACTGGCATGCAGAAGGACTGTTAGAGGAAGCAGAGGTTGTAGACTGCGGTTCAGATGGATGTTACAGAGAGTTTGCAGACTGGGGTGCAAAAGGGCAGTTGCAGAGAGCAGATGTTCGAGAATTGGGTGGAGAAGAATCGTTGCAGAGATAAGAGGTTGAAGACTGGGGTGCAGAAGGCCTATTACAGAGAACAGAGGTTGAAGACTGAGGTGCAGAAGGACTGTTTCAGAGATGAGACGTTGGAGACTGGGATTTAGTAGGATCATTGCAGAGAGCAGAGTTTGGAGACAGGCGTGCAGAATGATCATTGCATAGAGCAGAGTTTGGAGACATTTGTGCAGAAGGCCTGTTACAAAGAGGAGAGGTTTGAGAGTGGGGTGCAGAAAAACTGTTATGGAGATCAGTGTTTGGAGACTGAGATACTGAAGGATCTTACAGAGAGCAGAGGTTAAAGACTGAGCTACAGGTGTACTGTTACTGAGAGCAGTGGTTGGAGACTGAGGTGCAGAAGAATCGTGGAGAGCAGAGGTTTCAGACTGAGTTACAGGTGGACTTTTACAGAGAGCAGTGATTGGAGACTGGGGTGTAGAAGGACTGTTACAGAGAGCAGAGTTTGGAGACTCAGGTGCAGAAAAACTGTTACAGGAAGCAGAGTTTGGAAATTAAGGTGCAGAAGGACCGTTATAGAGAGCAGATTTTGGTGACTGCAGTATAGGGCTGTTACCTAGAGCAGAGGTTGAAGACTGGAGTGCAGAAGGACTCTTACATAGAGCATAGGATGGAGACTGAGGTGCAAAGGGTAGATACAGAGAACAGATTTTTGAGACTGGGATTCAGGCAGACTGATACAGAAAGCAGAGTTTGGAGACTGGGGTGTAGAAGGACCTTTACAAAGAGCAGAAGTTGGAGACTGCAAAACAGAAGGACTGTTACAGAGAACAGATCTCGAAGACTGGGGAGCAGAAGGACTGTTGCAGAGAGCTGAGGTTGAAGACTGGGGTGGAGAAGGAATATTATTGACAGCAGAGTTTGGAAACTAGAGTGCAGAAGATTCTTATAGAGAGCAGAGTTTGGAGACTCTGGTGCAGAAGGACTGTTACTGAAAGCAGAGGTTGGAAACTGGGGTCCAAAAGGATTGTTTTAGAGAGCGGAGTTTGGAGACTGGAGTGCAGAAAGAGTGTTGCAGAGAGCAGATGTTGAAGACTGGGGTGCAGAAGGACTGTTGCAGAGAGCAGAGGTATGAGAGTGAAGTGCAGAAGGACTGTTACAGAGAGTGGTGGTTGGAGAATGAGGTGCAGAAGGACAGTTGCAGAGAACAGAGTTTGGAGACAGAGGTGCATAAGGATTGTTATATAGAGTAGATTTTGGAGACTGGGTGCAGAAGGACTGTTGCAGAGAGCAGAGGTTGGAGACTGGGGAGCTGAACGACTGTTGCAGAAGACAGAGGTTGGAGGCTGGGGTTTTGCAGGACATTTGCAGAAAGCAGAGGTTAAACAGTGGGGTGGAGAAATAATGTTACAGAAAGTAGAGTTTGGATACTGAAGTGCAGAAGGATCTTACAGAGAGAAGAGGTTGGATACTTTGGTGCAGAAGGACTGTTGAAGAGAGCAGAGTTTGTAGACTGGGATGGAGAAGGACTTTTGCAGAGAGCAGAGGTTTGAGACTGGAGTACAGAAGGACTGTTGTGGATAGCAGAGTTTGGAGACTGACGTGCAAAATTCTTTTTACATAGAACAGAGGTTGGAGACTGAGGGGCAGAAAAATTGTTACAGAGAGCAGAGTTTTCAGACTGGGATGCAGAAGGACTGTTGCAGAGAGAAGACTTTGGAGACTGGGGTGCAGAAAGATTGCTGCAGAGATCAGAGTTTGGAGACTGGGGTGCAGAAGGACTGTTACAGAGAGCAGAGGTTTGATACTGAGGTGCACAAAGACTCTTAGAGAGAGCAGAATTTGGAGACTAGGGTGCAGAAGGATTGATACAGAAAGCAGAGTTTGGAGTATGTGCTGCAGAAAGACCTTTACAGAGAGCAGAGTTTGAAGACTGCAGTATAGAAGAACTGTTGCATAGGGAAGAGGTTGGAGACAGAGGTGCAGAAGGATAGATACAGAGAACAGAGTTTGGAGACTGGGGTTCAGAAAGACTTATACAGAAAGCAGAGTTTGGAGACTGGGGTGTAGAAGGACTGTTACAGAGAGCAGAGTTTGGAGACTCATGTGCAGAAGGACTGTTACAGGAAGAAGAGTTTTGAAATTGGGTTTCAGAAGGACTTTTACAGAGAGCAGATATCGGAGACTGTTGTATAGAACTGTTATCCAGAACAGATGTTGGAGACTGGGGTGCAGAAGGACTCTTACATAGAGCACAGGTTGGAGACTGAAGTGCAGAAGGATAGATACAGAAAAGAGACGTTGGAGACTGGGGTTCAGACAGACTGATACAGAAAGCAGAGGTTGGAGACTGGGGTGTAGAAGGACCGTTACGAAGAGCAGAGGTTGGAGACTGCGGTACAGAAGGACTGTTACAGAGAGCAGATGTTCGAGACTGGGGAGCAGAAGGACTGTTGCAGAGGACAGACGTTGGAGAATGGGGTGGAGAAGGAATGTTACAGAGAGCAGAGTTTGGAAACTGGAGTGCAGATAGATCTTACAGAGATCAGAGGTTGGAGACTGTGGTGCAGAAGAACTGTTGCAAAGAGCAGACATTGGAGACTGGGGTCCAGAATAATCGTTGAAGAGAGCAGAGTTTGGAGACTGGGGTGCAGAAGGACTATTACAGAGACAAGAGATTGGAGACTGTTGTGCGGAAGGACTGTTGCAGAGAGCAGTTGTTAGAGACAGTGGTGTAGAAGAATCGTTGCAGAGAGAAGAGGTTGGAGACTGTAGTGCAGAAGTACTCTTACAGAGTGCAGAGTTTAAAGACTTGGTTGCAAAAGGATATTACAGAGAGCAGAGTTGAAAGACTGAGGTGCAGAAAGATTGTTAGAGAGAGCAGAGGTAAGAGACTGAGGTGCAGAAGGACTGTTACAAAGAGCAGAATTTGGATACAGGGGTGCAGAAGCACCTTACAAAGAGCAGAATTTGGAGACTGAGGTGCAGAAGGACTGTTGCAGAGATCAGAAGTTAAAGAGTGGGGTGCAGTTGGATCATTGCAGAGAGCAGATTTTGGAGACTGGGGTGCAGAAGGCCTGCTACAGAGAGAAGAGTTTGGAGACTGGCTTGCAGAAGGCCTGTTACAGAGAGGAGAGGTTGGAGACTGAGGTGAAGGTGGACTCTTATACAGAGCAGTGTTTGGAGACTGGGGTGCAGAAGGATTGTGCAGAGAGCAGAGGTGTCAGACTGAGTTGCAGAAGGACTGTTACAGAGAGCAGACGTTGGGGATTGAGGTGTAGAAGGACAGTTACAGAGAGGAGAGTTTGGAGACTCAGGTGCAGAAGGACTGTTACAGAAAGCAGAGTTCCGACATTGGGCTGCAGAAAAACCATTACAGAGAGCAGAGGTTGGAGACTGCGGTATAAGTCTGTTACCAAGAGCAGAGGTTTGAGACTGGGGTGCAGAAGAACTCTTACATAGAGCACAGGTTAGAGACTAAGGTGCAGAAGGATAGATACAGAGAACAGAGGTTGCAGACTGGCGTTCAGACAGACTGATACAGAAAGCAGAGATGGAGACTGTGCTTTAGAAGGATCGTTACAAAGAGCAGAGGTTGGAGACTGCGGTACAGAAGGCCTGTTACAGAGAGCAGATCTCGGATTACGGGGAGCAGAAAAACTGTTGCAGAGGACAGAGTTTGGAGACTGGGGTGGAGAAGGAATGTAACAGAGTTTGGAAACTGCAGTGCAGAAAGATCTTACATAGAGCAGAGTTTGAAGACTGTGGTGCAGAAGGACTGTTGCAAAGAGCAGACATTAGAGACTGGGTTCCACAAGGATCGTTCAAGAGAGCAGATTTTAAAACCTGGGGTGAAGAAGGACTGTTACACAGAGCAGAGGTTGGAGACTGAGGTGCAGAAGGACTGTTAGAGACAGCAGAGTTTGGAGACTGGGGTGCAGAAGGACTGTTACAGAGAGTAGAGTTTGGAGACTGGGGTTCAGATGGATCTTACAGAGAGCAGAGTTTGGAGACTGGGGTTCAAAGGAGTGTTGCAGAGATCAGATGTTGGAGACTGGGGTGGAGAAGAATCGTTGCAGAGAGAAGACTGGGGTGCAGAATGTCTGTTATATAGAGCAGATGTTGGAGACTGTTTTGCAGAAGGACTTTTCCAGAGTGCAGAGTTTAAATACTGTGTTGCAGAAGAATCTTCCTGAGAGCAGAGTTGGGAGACTGAGGTGCTGAAGGACTGTTACAGAGAGCAGAGGTTGGAGACTATGGTGCAGAAGGGTAGTAGCAGACAGCAGGTTTTGAGACTGAGGTGCAGAAGAACTGTTTTAGAAAGCAGATGTTGGGGACTGGGGCACAGAAGGACTGTTGCAGAGAGCAGACTTTGGTAACTCTGGTGCAGAATGACTGTTGTGGAGAGCAGAGGTTGGAGACTGGGGTGCAAAAGGACTGTTCCAGAGAGCAGAGGTTGGAGACTCGGATTCAGAAGTTCTGTTACAGACAGCAAAGGTTGCATAGAGGGGTGCAGAAGTATCTTACAGAGAGCAAAATTTGGAGACTGACGTGCAGAAAGACAGTTGCAGAGATTAGAGGTTTGAGACTGAGGTGAACTATGTTCATTGCAGAGAGCAGATGTTCGAGACTGGGGTGCAGAATAATCGTTGCAGAGAGCAGATATTGGAGACTGGGGTGCAGAAGGCCTGCTACAGAGATAAGTGTTTGGAGACTGGGGTGCAGAAAGCCTGTAACAGGGAGAAAGTTTGGAAACTTGGGTCTAGATGGACACTTATAGATAGCAGAGTTTGGAGACTGGGTTGCTGAAGCAGAGGTGTCAGACTGAGGTTCAGTAGGACTGTTACAGAGAGCAGAGGTTGGAGGCTGCGGTGTAGAAGCACTGTTACAGAGAGCAGAGGATGGAGACTGGGGTGCAGAAGGAGCATTACAGAGAGCAGAGTTTTTAGATTGCTGACCAGAAGAACTGTTACAGAGAGCAGATGTTGGAGAATGGGGTGCAGAAGGTCTGTTACAGAGAGCAGAGTTTGGAGACTGAGGTGCAGTAAGATCATTACAGAGCAGAGGTTGAAGTCTGGGGTGCAGAAGGCCTGTTACAGAGAAAAGAGTTTGGAGACTGAGGTGAAGAAGAATTTTTACAAAGAGCAGAGTTTGGACACTAATGTGCAGAAGGACTGTTACAGAGAGCAAAGCTTGAAGACTGGGGTGAAGAAGGACTGTTGCAGAGACCAGAGGTTGGAGACTTAGATGCATAAGGATCACTACCAAGAGCAGAGGTTGGAGACTGGGGTGCAGCAGGACAGTTGCAGAGAGCACTGTTTGGAGACTGGGGTGCAGAAGAAATGTTGCAGAGAGCAGAGGTTTGAGACTGGGGTGAAGAAGGACTGTAGTGGAGAGCAGAGGTTGGAGACTGGGGTGCAGTAGGATCGTTGCTGAGAGCAGAGTTTGGAGACTGGGGTGTAGAAGGACTTTTGCAGAGAAAAGAGCTTGAAGACTGGGGTGCAGAAGAACTGTTGCAGAGAGCAAAATTTGGAGACTGAGGTTCAGAAGGACATTTACGGAGAGCAGAGTTTGGAGACTTGGGTGCAGAATAACTGATATGGAAAGTAGAGTTTGGAGTCTCGTGTGCAGAAGGACTCTTACAGAGAGCAGAGTTTAGAGCCTGGGGTGTAGAAAGACTTTTGCTGAGAACAGAGGTTGGATACTGGGGTGCAGAAGGAATGTTGCATAGAGCAGAAGTTGGAGACTGAGGTGCAGAAGTACTGTTATAGAGAGCAAAGTTTGGAACCCGGGGTGAAGAAGGATCTTACAGAGAGCAGAATTTGGAGAGTGGGGTGCAGAAGAACTGTTCAAAAGAGCAGAGGTTGGAGAGTGAGGTGCAGAAGGACTGTTACAGATAGAAGAGTTTGGAGACTGGGGTGCAGAATAACTGATATGGAAAGTAGAGTTTGGAGACTGGGGTGCAGAAAAAACGTTACAGACAGCAGAGATTAGAGTCTGCGGTACAGAACAACTGTTACAGAGAGCACAGTTTGGAGCCTGGGTTGCAGAATGACTGTTGCTGAGAATAGAGGATTGATACTGGGGTGCAGAAGGACCGTATCAGAGAGCAGAGTTTGGAGACTGAAGTGCAGAAGGACTGTTACAGAGAGCAAAGTTTGGAGACCGGTGTGAAGAAGGATATTACAGAGAGCAGAGGTTGGAGACTGGGTGCAGAAGGACTGTTGCAGAAAGCAGTGGTTGAAGACTGAGGTGGAGAAGGATTATTGCAGAGTGAAGAGGTTAGAGACTGGGGTGCACTAGGCCTATTACATAGAGCAGAGTTTGGAGACTCTGGTGCAGAAGACCTGCTACAGAGAACAGAGGTTAGAGACTGGTGTGCTGATGGATTGTTACAGATAGCAGAGAATGGAGACTAAGGTGCAGAAGGATTGTTACAGAGAGCAGAGATGGGAGACTGAAATGCAGAAGGACTCTTACAGAGAGCACGTTTGGAGACTGGGGTGCAGAAGTTTCATTGCGGAGAGCAGAGGTTGGATTTTGAGGGTCAGAAGGATCGTTGCAGAGAGCAGAGGTTTCAGACTGTGGTGCAGAAAGATCGTTACAGAGAGGAGAAGTTGGTGACTGGGGTGCAGAAGGACAGTTATAGAGAGCACCGATTGAGACTGGGGTGCAGAAGAAATGTTGCAGAGAGCAGAAGTTGGAGACTGGGTTTCAGAAGGACTCTTACTGAGAGCAGAGGTTGGAGAATGGGGTGAAGAAGAACTGATACAGAAAGCTGACGTTGGAGACTGGGGTGCAGAAAGATGATTACAGAGAGCACAGTTTTGAAAATGCGGTACAGAAGGACTGTTACAGAGAGAAGAGTTAAGATACTGGTGTGAAAAAGGACTGATCCAGAAAGTATAGGTTGGAGAATGGGGTTCAGAAGGCCTGTTGCAGAGAGAAGCGGTTAGAGACTGAGGTGCAGAAGGTTCATTAGAGAGAGCAGAGGTTGGACACTGAGGTGCAGAAGGACTGTTTCAGAGAGGAACGGTTGGAGACTGGGGTGCAGAAGGATTCTTACAGATAGCAGAGGAAGGAGACTGGGGTGCAGAAGAAAAGTTGCAGAGAGCAGAGGATGAAGACTCAGGTGAAGAAGGATTGTTACAGAGAGAAGAGGTTTGAAAATGGGTTGCAGAAGGCCTGTTACAGAGTGCAGAGTTTGGAGAGGGGGGTGCAGAAGGTTTGTTACAGAGAGCAGAGGTTGGAGACTGAGGTGCAGAAGGACTGTTACAGAGAGCAGAGGTTGAAGACTGGGGTGAAGAAGGATCGTTGTAAAGATCAGAGGTTTCAGACTGAGAATTAGAAGGACTGTTACAGAGAGCAGAGGTTGGATTCTGAGGTGCAGAAGGACTGTTACAGAGAGTAGACTTTGAAGACTGGTGTGCAGAAGGACCGTTGCACAGAGCAGATGTTGGAGACTGGGGTGCAGAAGGACTGTTACAGAGAGCAGACGTTGAAGACTGAGGTGCAGAAGGATTGCTACAGAGAGCAGAGTTTGAATACTGGGGTGCATAAGGACCATTCCAAAGAGCAAAGTTTTGAGACTGATGTGCAGAAGGACTTTTCCAGAGAGCACAGGTTGGATACTGTGGTGCAGAAGGACTGTTACAGAGAGCAGATGTTGGAGACTGGAATGCAAATGGATCTTACAGATATCAGAGTCTGGAGACTGATGTGCAGAAGGACTGTTACAGAGAGCAGAGTTTAGAGACTGAGGTGCAGAAGGATCGTTGCAGAGAGAAGAGGTTAGAGACTGGGGTGCAGAAGGACTTTTTCAGAAAGCAGAGGTTGGCAATTGGAGAGCAGAAGAACCGTTACAAAAAGAAGAGGTTGAAGACTGCAATACAAAAGGACTGTTACAGGGAGCAGAGATTGGAGAGTGGGTAGAAGAAGAATCGCTGCAGATTGCAGATGTTTGAGACTGGGGTGCAGAAGGACTGTCACAGAGTGCAGAGGTTGGAAACTGAGGTGCAGAATGATCGTTGCAGAGAGAATAGGTTGGAGACTGGGGTGTAGAAGGCCTGTTACAGAGAGCAGAGTTTGAGACTGGGGTGCAGAAGACCTTTTACAGAGAACAGAGGTTGGAGACAGGGGTGCAGAAGGATTTTTACAGATAGCACATTTTGGAGACTGGGGTGCAGAAGGATCCTTGCAGAGAGCTGAGGTTTCAGACTGAGGCTTAGAAGGACTGTTACAGAGAGTAGAGTTTGGAATCTGAGGCTCAGAAGGACTGTTCCAGAAAGCAGAGTTTAGCAATTCGCGTGTAGAAGAACCATTATACAAAGAAGAGGTTGGAGACTGCGGTACAGAAGGACTGTTACAGAGAGCAGAGTTTGGAGAATGGGGTGCAGAAGGACCGTTGCAGAGAGCAGATGTTGGAGACTGGGGTAGAAAAGAACTGTTACAGAGAGCAGACGTTGGAGACTGTGGTGCAGAAGTATTGTTACAGAGAGCAGAGTTTTGAGACTGGGGTGCAGAAGGACCATTACAGAGAGCAAAGGTTGGGGACTGAGGTGCCGAAGGACTTTTAAAGAGAGCAGAGTTTGGGTACTGGGGTGTAGAAGAACTGCTACGAAGAGCAGAGTTTGGAGACTGGGATGAAAAATGATCTTCCAGAGAGCAGAGTCTGGAGCCTGGGGTGCAGAAAGACTGTTACAGAAAGCAGAGGCTGGCAATTGGGGAGCAGAAGGACCATTACAAAGCGAAGAGGTTGGAGACTGCGATACAAAAGGACTGTTACAGAGCGCAGAGGTTGGAGACTGAGTAGAAGAAGGAAACTTTCAGAGAGTAGATGTTGGAGACTAGGGTGCAGAAGGACTGTTACATAGAGCAGAGGTTGGAGACTGAGTTGCAGATGGATTGTTACAGAGAGCAGAGGTTAGAGACTGGGGTGCAGAAAAACCGTTAGTGATAGTAGAGGTTGGAGACTGAGGTGCAGAAGGACTTTTACAGAGAGCAGAGGTTGGAGACTGGGGTGCAGAAGGATTCTTACAGAGAGCGGAGGATGGAGACTTTGGTGCAGAAGGAGTGATACAGACAGCAGAGTTTGGAGACTGGGGTGCAGAAGAACTGTATAGAGAGCAGAGGTTGGAGACTGGGGTGCAGAAGGATTGTTACAGAGAGCAGAGTTTGGAGACTCGGATGCAGAAGGACTGTTACAGAGAGAAGAGGTTCGAGATTGTGGTGCAGAAGAACTGTTACAGAGAGCACCGGTTGGAGACTGGGGTGTAGAAGGCCTGTTACAGAGAGCAGAGTTTGGAGGCGGAGGTGCAGAAGGATTGGTACAGAAAGGAGAGGTTAACGACTGAGGTGCAGAAGTACTGTTACAGAGAGCAGAGGTTGGGAACTGGGCTGCAGAAGGATCCTTGCAGAGAGCAGACATTGGAACCTGAGGTGCAGAAGGATCTTTCCAGAGATCAGAGTTTGGGGACTGAGGTGCAGAAGGATCTTTATAGAGAGCAGAGGTTGGAAACTGGGGTCAGGAACAATGTTACAGAAAGCACAGTTCGGAGACTGGGGAGAAGAAGAAATGTTGCAGAGAGCAGAGGTTAAAACTGGGGTACAGAAGGACTATTGCAGAGAACAAATTTGGAGACGAAGGTGCAGGAGAACTGATACAGAGAGCAGAAATTTGAGACTGAGGTACAGAAGGATTGTAACAGAGATCAGAGTTTGGAGACTGGGGTGCAGAATGAGTGTTACAGAGAACAGAATTTTGAGTTTGGGGTGCAGAAGAACTGTTACCGAGAGCAGAGGTTGGAGACTGGGGTGCAGAAAAACTGTTTCAGAGAGCAGAGTTTGGAGAATGAGGTGCAGAAAGACTGTTACAGAGAGCAGAGGTTGAAAACTGTGGTGCAGAAGGACCGTTGCACAGAGCAGAGCTTGGAGCTTGGGGAGAAGAAGGATCATTGCAGAGAGCAGATGTTGGAGACAGGGGTGTAGAAGGACCTTTACAGATTGCAGAGGTTGGATACTGAGGTGCAGAAGGACTTTTACAGAGAAGAGAGGTTGGAGACTGGGGTGTCAAAAAATTCTTACAGAGAGCAGAGGATGGAGACTGGGTGCAGAAAGAGTGTTACAGAGAGCTGAGTTTTTAGATAGGGGTTTAGAAGAATTGTTAAAGAGAGCAGAGGTTGGAGACTGTGGTGCCAAAGGATCATTGCAGAGAGCAGAGCTTGGAGACTGAGGTGCAGAAAGTTTGTTACAGAAAGCAGATTTTGGACACTGATGTGCAGAAGGACTGTTACATAGAGCAGAGCTTGGAGTATAAGGTGCAGAAGGACTGTTGCAGAGAGCAGAGTTTGGAGACTGGGGTGCAGAAAGATCGTTAGAGAGAGCAGAAGTTGGAGACTGAGGTGCAGAAGGATCGCTACAGAGAGCACAGTTTGGAGACCAGGGTGCAGCAGGATAGTTACAGAAAGCACAGGTTGGAGACTGGGGTGCATAAGAAATGTTGCAGAGACCAGATGTTGGAGACTGGGATGAAGAAGGACTGTAGCAGAGAGCACAGGTTGGAGACTGGGGTGTAGAAGGACTGTTGCAGAGAGCAGACGTTGGAGACTGGGATGCAGAATGATCCTTGTAGAGAGCAGATGTTGGAGACTTGGGAGAAGAAGGATTGTTAGACATAGCACAGTTTGGAGACTGGGGTGTAGAAGGATCGATGTAGAGAGCAGCAGTTTCAGATTGAGGCTTAGAAGGAATGTTACAGAGAACAGAGGTTGGAGTCTTGGGTGCAAAAGGACTTTTATAGAAAGCAGAGGTTGGCAATTGGGGTGCAGATGGACTGTTACAAAGAGAAAAGTTTGGAGACTGCGATACAAAAGGACTTTTACAGAGAGCAGAGTTTCGAGACTGGGTAGAAGAAGGATTGTTGCAGAGAGCAGATGTTGGAGACTGGGGTGCAGAAGGACTGTTACAGAGAGCAGAGGTTGGAGACTGAGTCGCAGAAGGACAGTTACAGAGAGTACAGGTTGGAGACTGGGGTGCAGAAGAAATGTTGCAGAGAGCAGAGTTTGGAGACTTGGGTGCATAAGGACTGATGCAGAGAGCAGAGTTTGGAGACTGTGGTGCAGAAGGACTGATACAGAGAACAGAGTTTGGATACTGGGTTGCAGAAGGATCATTGCAGAGAGCACAGGTTGGAGACTGGGGTCCAGAAGGACTGTTGCAAAGAGCAGAGTTTGGAGACTGAGGTGAAGAAGGATCATTGCAGAGAGAAGAGGTTGGAGACTGGGGCGAAGAAGGCTTGTTACAGAGTGCAAAGATTGGAGACTGGGGTGCAGAAGGAATGTTACAGATAGCACAATTTTGAGACTGGGTTGCACAAAGATCTTACAGCGAGCATTTTGGAGAATGAGGTTAAGAAGGACTATTACAGAGAGCAAAGTTTGGAAACTGGGGTGCAGAAAGATTGTGGCAGAGAGCAGAGTTTTCAGACTTAGGTGCAGAAGGACTGTTGCAGAGAGCAGATGTTGGATCCTGGGTTGCAGAAGGACTGTTGCAGAGAGCAGAGTTTTGAGACCGTGATGCAGAAGGATCGTTGCAGAGAGCACAGATTGGAGACTGGGGTGCAGAAGGCCTGTTACAGAGAGCAGAGGTTAAAGACTGGGGTGCACAAGGCCTGTTACAGAGAGCAGAGTTTGGAGACTGGGGTGCAGAAGGACTGTTACAGAGAGCAGCATTAGAAGAATGCGTGACAGAAGGATCTTACAGAGAACAGAGGTTGGAGACAAAGGTGCAGAAGGACTTTTACAGAGAGTAGAGGGTGGAGACTGTGGTGCAGAGGGAGTGTTACAGAGAGCAGAGTTTGGAAACACGGGTGTATAAAGACCGTTGCTGTGAGCAGAGATTGGAGCCTGGAGAGAAGAAGGATCGTTGCAGAGAGCAGATGTTGGAGACTGGGGTGCAGAAGGACTGTTAAAGAGAGCAGAGGTTGGAGACTGAGGTGCAGAAAGACTTTTACAGAGACCAGAATTTGGAGATGAGGTGCAGAAGGATCGTTACATAGAACAGAGTTTGGAGAGTGTGTTGCAGAAGGACTGATACAGAGATCAGATTTGGAGACTGGGGTGCAGGAGGATCGTTGCAGAGAGCAGAGGTTGGAAACTAAGGTGCAGAAGGATCGTTACACAGAGCAGATTTTGGTTACTTGAGAGTAAAATGACTGCTGCAGTGCACAGAGGTTGGAGACTGAGGAGCAAAAGAACTGATACAGAGAGCAGATGTTGGAGACTGGGGTGCAGAAGTACTGTAGCAAAGAGCCGAGGTTGGAGACTGGGGTGCAGAAGGACTGTTGCACAGACCAGAGGTTGGAGACTGGGGTGCAGAAGGACTGTTGCAGAGAACAGAGTGTGGAGACTGGGGTGCAGAAGAACCGTTGCAGAGACTAGAGGTTGGAGACTCAGGTGCAGAAGGATTGTTACAGAGAGCAGAATTTGGAGACTGGGGTGCAGAAGGATCGTTGCACAGAGCAGAGTTTGGAGACTGAGGTAAAGAGAGATCCTTGCAGAGAGAAGAGGTTGGAGACTGGGTGCAGAAGGCCTGTTACAGAGAGCACAGATTGGCGACTGGGGTGCAGAAGGCCTGTTACAGAGAGCAGAGTTTGTAGACTGAGGTGCAGAAGGACTGTTAAAGATAGCACAATTTCGTGACTGGGTTGCAGAAGGATATTACAGAGAGTATTTTGTAGACTGAGGTTCAGAAGGAATGTTACAGAGATCAAAGTTTGAAAACTCAGGTGCAGAATGATTTTTGCAGAGAGCCGAGTTTTCAGACTGAGGTGCAGAAGGACTGTTTCAGAGAGCAGATGTTGGATAATGGGGTGCAGAAGGACTGTTACAGAGAGCAGAGTTTGGAGACTGGGCTGCAGAATGATCATTGCAGAGAGCACAGGTTGGAGACTGGGGTGCAGAAGGCTTGTTACAGAGAGCAGAGGTTGAAGACTGGGGTGCAGAAGGCTTGTTACAGAGAGCATAGTTTGGAGCCTGGGGTGCAGAAGACTGTTACACAGAGCAGTGTTTGGAGAATGGGTTGCAGAAGGATCTTACAGAGAGCAGAGGTTGGAGACTGAGGTGCAGAAAAACTTTTGCAGAGAGTAGACTTTGGAGACTGGGGTGCAGAAGGAGTGCTACAGAGAGCAGAGTTTGGAGATTGGGGTGCAGAAGAACTGTGACTGAGAGCAGAGGTTGGAGATTGGGATGCAGAAAGATAGTTGCAGAGAGCAGAGGTTGAAGACCGGGGTGCAGTAGGATAGTTTCAGAGAGCACAGGTTGAAGACTGGGGTGCAGAAGAAATGTTGCAGAGAGCAGAGGTTAAAGACTGGGTTGCAGAAGGACTGTAGCATAGAGCAGATGTTGGAGTTTGGGGTGTAGAAGGACTGTTGCAGAGAGCAGATGTTGGATACTGGGGTATAATAAGACGTTTGCAGAGAGCAGAGGTTGGAGACTTGTGTGCAGAAGGACTGTTGCAAAAAGCAGAGGTTGGAGACTGAGGTTCAGAAGGACTGTTACAGAGAGCAGAGGTTTTAGACTGGGGTGCAGAATAACTGATATGGAAAGTAGAGTTTTGAGACTGGGGTGCCGAAGGACTGTTACTGAGAGCAGAGTGTGTAGCCTGGGGTTCAAAAGGACAGCTGAAGAGAACACAGATTGGATACTGGGGTTCACAAGGGCCGTTGCAGAGTGATGAGGTTGGAGACTAAGGTACAGAATGGCTGTTAAAAACAGCAAAGTTTGGAGATCAGGGTGCTGAAGGATCTTACAGAAAGCAAACGTTGGAGACTGGGATGCATAAGGATCGATGCAGAGAGCAGAGGTTGGAGACTGGGGTGTAGAAAGACTTTTGCAGAGGGAAGAGGTTGGAGGTGGGGTGCAGAAGGCCTGTTACAGAGAGCAGGCTTTAGAGACTGGGTTGCAGAAAACGTGTTAGAGAGACCAGATGTTAGAGTCTGGGGTGCAGAAGGATTGTTACTGATAGCACAGTTTGGAGACTGTTGTTTAGAAGGATTGTTACAGAGAGCAGAAGTTTCAGACTGAGGCATAGAAGGACTGTTACAGAGAGCAGAGGTTGGAAATTGGGGTGCAGAAGGACAGTTACAGAGAGAAGAGGTTGGAGACTTCCATACAGAAGGACTGTTACAGAGAGCCGAGTTTGGAGACTGGGGTGAAGAAGAATGTTACACAGAGCAGAGGCTGGAGACTGGGGTCAGAATGACTGTTGCAGAGAACAGACGTTGGAGACTGGGGTGCATAAGTATGGTTGCAGAGAGCAGAGGTTGGAAACTGAGGTGCAAAAGGATCGCTACAGAGAGCAGAGTTTGGAGACAGGGGTGCAGTAGGACAGTTACAGAGAGCACAGGTTGGAGACTGGGGTGCGGAAGAAATGTTGAAGAGAGCAGAGGTTGGAGACTGGGGTGCAGAAGGACTGTAGCAGAGAGCAGAGGTTGGAGACTGGGGTGTAGAAAGACTGTTGCAGAGAGCAAACGTTGGAGACTGGGATGCAGAAGGATCGTTGCAGAGAGCAGATGTTGGAGACTGGTGTGTAGAAGCACTTTTTCACAGAGCAGAAGTTTGAGACTGGGGTGCAGAAGGACTGTTGTGGAGAGCAGAGTTCGGAGACTGAGGTGCAGAAGGACTGATACAGAGAGCAGAGGTTTCAGACTGGGGTGCAGAATAACTGATAGGGAAAGTAGAGTTTGGAGACTGGGGTGCAACAGGATTGTTACAGAGAGCAGAGTTTGTAGTTTGGGGTATAGTAGGACTGTGGCTTAGTAGGACTGTTACAGAGAGCAGAGGTTGGAGTTTTAGGTGCAGAAAGACTGTTTCAGAAAACAGAGGTTGGCAATTGGGGTGCAGAAGTACCGTTATAGAGAGAAGAGGTTGGAGACTGCGGTACAGAAACACTGTTACAGTGAGCAGAGTTTGGAGACAGGGGTGCGAAGGAGAGTTACAGAGAGCAGACGTTGAAGACAGAGTTACAATAGAATTGTTACAGAGAGCAGATGTTGGTGACTGGGGTGCAGAAAGACTGTCACAAAGAGCACAGGTTGGAGACTGGGGTGCAGAAGAAATGCTGCAGAGAGCAGAGTTTGGAGACTTGTGTGCAGAAGGATTGATACAGAGAGCAGAGGATGGAGACTGGGGTGCAGTAGGACCGTTACAGCTTGCAGAGGTTGGATACTGAGGTGCAGAAGGACTTTTACAGAGAGGAGAGGTTGGAGACAGGGGTGTCAAAGGATTCTTACACAGAGCAGATGTTGGAGACTGGTATGCAGCAGGAGTGTTACAGAGAGCAGAGTTTGGAGATTGGGGTTCAGAATAACTGTTACAGAAAGCAGAGGTTGGAGACTGTGGTGCAGAAGGCCTGTTACAGAGAGCAGAGTTTGGACATGAGGTGCAGAAGGATCCTTACAGAGAGCAGAGGTTGGACACTTATGTGCAGAAAAACTGTTACAGAGAGCAGAGCTTAGAGACGGGGGTGCAGAAGGACTGTTGCAGAGGTTGGGGACTGGGATGCAGAAGGATCGTTGCAGAGAGCAGAAGTTGGAGACTGATGTGCAGAAGGATTTCAACAGAGAGCAGAGTTTGGAGACTGGGGTGCAGTAGGATAGTTTCCAAGATCACAGGTTGGAAACTGGGGTGCAGAAGATTGTTGAAGAGAGCAGAGGTTGGAGACTGGGTTGCAGAAGGACTGTAGCAGAGAGCAGAGGTTAAAGACTAGGGTGTAGAAGGATCGTTGCAGAGAGCAGATGTTTGATACTGGGGTATAATAAGACGTTTGCAGAGAGCAGAGGTTGGAGACTGGGGTGCAGAATGACTGTTGCAGAGAGCAGATGTTGGAGACTGAGGTGCAGTAGGACTGTTACAGACAGCACAGGTTTTAGACTGGGGTGCAGAATAACTAATACGGAAAGTAGAATTTGGAGACTGGGGTGCAGAAGGACTGTTACAGAGAGCAGAGTTTGTAGCCTGGGGTGTAAAAGGACAGCTGCAGAGAACAGAGGTTGGATACTGGGGTGCACAAGGGCCGTTGCAGAAAGATGAGGTTGTAGACTGAGGTGCAGAATGACTGTTACAGATAGCAAAATTTGGAGAACGGGGTGCAGAAAGATCCTACAGAGAGCAGACTTTGGAGACTGAGATGCAGAAGGATGGTTGCAGAGAGCAGAGGTTGAAAACTGGGGTGTAGAAAGACTTTTGCAGAGAGCAGAGGTTGGAGACAGGGGTGCAGAAGGCCTGTTACAGAGAACAGAGTTTGGAAACTGGGTAGCATGAGACCTGTTACAGAGAGTAGATGTTGGGGACTGGGGTGCAGAAGGATTGTTACAGACAGCACAGTTTGGACACTTGGGTTTAGAAGGATTTTTGCAGAGAGCAGAAGTTTCAGACTGAGGCTTAGAAGGACTGTTACTGAGAGCAGAGTTTGGAAATTGGGGTGCAGAATCACCATTGCAGAGAGCAGATGTGGGACACTGGGATGCAGAAGAATCGTTGCAGAGAACAGAGGTTGGAGACTGATGTGCAGAATGATTGCTACAGAGAGCAGAGTTTGGAGACCGGGGTGAAGTAGGATAGTTTTAGAGAGCACAGGTTGAAAAGTGGAATGCAGAAGGATTGCTACAGAGAGCACAGTTTGGAGACTGGGGTGCAGTAGGATAGTTTTAGAGAGCACAGGTTGGAAACTGGGGTGCAGAAGAAATGTTGCAGAGAGCAGACTTTGGAGACTGGGTTGCAGAAGTACTATAGCAGAGAGCAGAGGTTTGAGACTGGGGTGCAGAAGGACTGTTGCAGAGAGCAGAGATTGGAGACTTGGGTGCAGAATGACTGTTTCAGAGAACAGAGTGTGGAGACTGGGGTGCAGAAGGATTGTTATAGTGAGCAGAGGTTGGAGACTGGGGTGCAGAAGGACTGTTGCAGAGAGCAGAGGTTGGAGACTGAGGTGAAGAATGATCGTTGCAGAGAGCAGAGATTGGAGACTGGGGTGCAGAAGGCCTGTTACAGAGAGCAGACGTTGGGGACTGGGGTGCAGAAGGATTGTTACAGATAGCACAGTTTGGAGACTGGGGTTTAGAAAGATTGTTGCAGAGAGCAGAAGTTTCAGACTGAGGCTTAGAAGGGCTGTTACAGAGAGCAGAGTTTGGAAATTGGGGTGCAGAAGGACTGTTATAGAGAGAAGAGGTTGGAGACTGCCGTACAGAAGGAATGTTACAGAGAGCAGAGTTTGGAGACTGGAAATAAGAAGGATCCTTGCAGAGAGCCGATGTTGGAGACTTGGTGCAGAAGGACTATTAAAGAGAGCAGAGGTTTCAGACTAAGGTGCAGAAAGGTCATTTCTGAGTGCAGAGGTTTGAGACTGTGGTGCAGAAGGACTGTTACAGATTGCAGAACTTGAAGACTTAAGTGCAGAAGGACATTTACAGAGAGGAGAGGTTGGAGACTGGGGTGCAAAAGGATTCTTACAAATAGCAGAGGATTGAGACTGGGGTGCAGAAGGATCGTTGCAGAGAGCAGAGGTTGGAGAATGAGGTGCAGAAGGATCGCTACAGAGAAAAGAGTTTGGAGACTGGGGTGCAGCAGGACAGTTACAGAGTGCACAGGTTAGATACTTGCGTTCAGAAAAAGTGTTGGAGAGAACAGAGGTTCGAGTCTGGGGTGAAGAAGTACTGTAGTTGCGAAAAGAGGTTGGAGACTGGGGTGCAGAAGGACTGTTACAGAGATCAAGGTTGGAAACTGTGGTGCAGAAGGATTGTTGCAGAGAACAGAGGTTGGAGACTGAGGTGCAGAAGGATCGTTGCAGAGAGAAGATGTTGGAGACTGGGGTGAAGAAGGATTGTTGCAGAGAGCAGAGGTTGCAGAGTGAGGTACAGGAGAACGGTTGCAGAGAGCAGATGTTGGAGATTGGGGTGCACAAGGACTGTTGCAGAGAGCTGAGGTTGGAGACTGCAGTACAGAAGGACTGTTACAGAGAGCAGAGGTTGAAGACTGGGGTGAAGAAGGATTGTTGCAGAGAGCAGAGGTTGCAGAGTCAGGTGCAGACAGACTGTTACAGAGAGCAGAATTTGGAGACTGTGGTGCAGAAGCACTGATTCAGAAAGCAGAGTTTGGAGACTGGGGTGAAGAAGGACCCTTACAGAGAACAGTGGTTGAAGACTGCGGTACAGAAGAACTGTTGTTGAGAATAAGGTTGGAGACTGGGGTACAGAGGGACCATTGCAGAAAGCAGAGTTTGGAGACTGGGGTGCAGAAGGAATGTTACAGAGAGCAGAATTTGGACACTGGGGTACAGAAGGATCTTCCAGAGAGAAGAGGTTGAAAACTGGGTTGTAGAGAGACTGTTGCAAAGCAGACGTTGGAGACTGGGGTGCAGAAGGATCGTTGCTGAGAGCAGATTATGGAGACTGGCGTATAGAAGGACTGTACCAGAGAGCAGTTGTTGAAGACTGAGGTGCAGATGGACTGTTTCAGAGAGCAGAGTTTGGAAACAGGGGTGCAGAACGACTGATACAGATAGCAGAGATTAGAGACTGAGGTGCAGAAGGAATGTTACAGAGAGCAGAGGTTGGAGACTGGGGTTCAGAAGGACTGATACTGAAAGCAGAGGTGAGATACTGGGGTCCAGAAGGAACGTTATAGAGACCAGAGGTTGGAGACTGCAGTACAGAAAGACTGTTACAGAGAGCAGATGATTCAGACTGTGGTGCAGAATGACTGTTGCAGAGAACAGAAGTTGGTGACTGGGGTGCATAAGGACCGTTGCTGGAGCAGGGGATAAAGACTAATGTGCAGAAAGATTGTGACAGAGAGCATAGGTTAAAGACTGGGGTGCAGAAAGACTGTTACAGAGAGTAGAGTTTAAAGACTTGGGTGCAGAAGGATCTTTCAGAGAGCTGAGGTTGGGGATTGGGGTACAGAAATACTGTTGCGGAGAGCAGAGTTTGGAAACTGGGGTGCATAAGGGCCGTTGCTGAGAGCAGAGGTTGATGACTGGGGTGCAAAAAGACTCTTACAGAGAGCAGAGTTTGGATACTTGGGTGAAGAAGGCCTGTTATAGAGAGCAGAGTTTGGTACTGAGGAGCAGAAGGACTGTTACAGAGACTGGGTTGCAGAAGATTCTTTCAGAGAGCAGAGTTTGGAGACTGAGGTACAGAAGGACTGTTACAGAGAGCAGAGGTTGGAGAGTGGGGTGCAGAAGAACTGTTTAAGAGAGCAGAGGTTGGAGACTGGGGTATAGAAGGACTTTTGAAGAGAGCAGATGTTGGAGATTGGGGTGCAAAAAGACTGTTGCAGAGAGCAGAGGTTGGAGACTCAGGTGTAGAAGGACTGTTACAGAGTGTAGATATTTGAGACTGGGGTGCAGAAGGATCGTTGCAGAGAGCAGAAGTTGGAGACTGAGGTACAGAAAGATAATTGCAGAGAGCAGAGGTTAGAGACTGGGGTGCAAAATCATCGTTACACTGAGCAGAGGTTTGAGACTGGGGAGCAGAAGGACTTTTACAGAGAGCACAGGTACGAGACTTGGGTGCAGAAGGAATGTTGCAGAGAGGAGAGGGTGGAGACGGAGGTGCAGGAGGACTTTTGCAGAAACCAGAGGTTGGAGACTGAGGTGCAGAAAGACTGTTAAAGAGAGCAGAGGTTGAAGACTGGAGTGCAGGAGGACTTATTGAGAAAGCAGATGTTGGAGACTGGGGTGCAGAAGGACGGATAAAGAGAGCAAAGGTTGGAGACCCCGGTACAGAAGGACTGCTATAGAAAGCAGAGGATAAAGACTGGGGTGAAGAACGACTGTTGCAGAGAACAGAGGTTGGAGACTAGGGTGCCGAAGTACCTTTGCAGAGAGCAGAGGTTGGAGACTGAGGTGCAGAATTATTGTTACAGAGAGCAGAGTTCGGAGACTGGGTTCCAGAAGAATGTTACAGAAAGCAGAGGTTGGAGACTGGTGTGCAGAAGGATCTTACACAGAGAAGAGGTTGGAGACTGGGGTGCAGAAAGACTGTTGCAGAGAGCAGAGGTTGGAGACTGGGGTGCAGAAAAATCTTAAACAGAGAAGAGGTTGGAGACTGGGGTGAAAAATGCCTCTTACAGACAGCAGTGGTTGGAGACTGGGGTGCAGAAGGCCTGTTACAGATAGCAGAGATTGGAGACTGAGGTGCAGAAGGAGTGTTTCAGTGAGCAAAGTTTGCAGACTGGGTTTAAAAGGGTCTTACAGAAAGCAGAGGTTTGAGACTGAAGAACTGTTACAGAGAGCAGAGTTTGGAGACTGGGGTGCAGAAGGATTGTTGCAGAGAGCAGAGTTTTCAGACTGAGGTACAGAAGATTTGTTTCAGAGAGCAAATGTTAGTGACTGGGTGCACATTAACTGTTGCAGTGAGCATAGGTTGGAGACAGGGTGCAGATGGATTGTTGCAGAGAGCAGAGGTTGGAGACTGGGGTCCAGAAAGACAGATACAGAGAGCAGAGTTTGGAGACTTGGGTGAAGAAAGCCTTTTACAGAGAGCAGAGTTTTGAGACTGGGGTGCACGATGACTGTTACAGAGAGCAGAGTTTGGAGATTGGGTTGCAGAGGATCTTACAGAGAGCAGAGGTTGGAGACTGAGGTGCAGAAGCACTGTTATAAAGAGTAGAGTATGGAGACTCAGTTGCAGAAGGATCGTGCAGAGAGCAGTGCTTGGAGACTGAGGTGCAGAAGGATTGATACAGAGAGCAGAGGTTGGAGTCTGGTGTGAAGAAGGCCTTTTAACGAGAGCAGAGTTTGGAGACTGGGTTGCAGAAAAATCTTACAGAGTGCAGATTTGGAGACTGAGGTGCAGAAACACTGTTAATTAGAGTAGAGGTTGGAGACAGAGGTGCAGAAGGACCGTTGTAGAGACCAGAGGTTTGATACTGAGGTGAAGAAGGATTGTTACAGAGAGCAGAGGATGGAGACTAAGATGCAGAAGGACTGTTGCAGAAAGCAGAGGTTTTACACTTTGATGTAGAAGGACTGTTGCAGTAAGTAGAGGTTGAAGACTAAGGTGCAGAAGGACAGTTACACACAGCACAGGTTGGAGACTGGGGTTCAGAAAAACTCATACAGAAAGCAGAGGTTGAAGTCTCGGGTGCAGGAGTACCGTTACAGAGAGCAGAAGTTGAAAAATGCAGTACAGAAAGACTATTACAGAGAGCAGAGGTTGGAGACTGGGGTGCAGAAGCACCTTTGCAGAGAGCAGAGGTTGGAGACTTAGGTGCAGAATTATTGTTACAGAGACCAGAGTTTGGATACTGGGGTGCAGAAAGACTGTTTCAGTGAGCAGAGTTTGCCAGACTGGGTTTAAGAAGGGTCTTACAGAAAGAAGACGTTGGAGACTGATGTACAGAAGGACTGTTACAGAGAGCAGAGTTTTGAGACTGGGGTGCAGAATGATTGTTGCAGATAGCAGAGTTTTCAGACTGAGGTACAGAAGAACTGTTGCAGAGAGCAGATGTTGGAGACTGGGTGAACAAGGACTGTTGCAGCGAGCACAGGTTGGAAACAGGGTGTAGAAGGATCGTTGCAGAGAGCAGAGGTTGGAGAATGGGGTGCAGTAGGACTGATAAAGAGAGCAGAGGTTGGAGACTGGGGTGCAGAAGGCCTGTTACAAAGAGCAGTGTTTGGAGACTGGTGTGCAGAATGACTGTTACAGAGAGCAGAGTTTGGAGACTGCATTGCAGAAGGATCTTACAAAGATCAGAGTTTGGAGACTGAGGTGCAGAAGCACTGTTGCAGAGAGTAGAGTTTGGAGGCTGAGGTGCAGAAGGACCGTTGCAGAGAGCAGAGCTTGGAGACTGAGGTGCAGAATGATTGATACAGAGAGCAGAGGTTAGAGACTGGATTGCAGAAGGACTGTTGCAGAGAGCAGAGGTTTTAGACTGGGGTGTAGAAGGACTGTTGCAGAGAGTAGAGGTTGGAGATAGGGGTGAAGAAGGACTGTAGCAGAGAGCAGACGTTGGAGACTAAGGTTCAGAAGGACTGTTACACAGAAGAAAGGTTGGAGATTCAGGTACAGAAGGACTAATACAGAAAACAGAGCTTAGAGACTCTTGTGTAGAATGACCCTTACAAAGAGGAGTGGTTGGAGACTGCAGTACAGAAGGACTGTTAAAAAGAGCAGAGGTTGGAGACTGGGGTGGAGAAGATCTGTTGCAGAGAGCAGATGTTGGAGACTGATGTGCAAAACGACTGTTGCAGAGAGCAGAGGATGGAGACTGGGGTTCAAGAGGACTGTTTCAGAAAGCAGAGGTTGCAGACTGAGTTGCAGAGGGACTGATGCAGAGGGCATAGTTTGGAGACTGTGGTTCAAAACGACTGATACATAAAGCAGAGGTTGGATAATGGAGTACATAAGGACACTTACAGAGAAAAGAGTTTGGAGACTGCGGTACAGAAGGACTGTTACAGATAGCATCGGTTCGAGACTGGGGTGCAGAAGGATCATTGGGGTGAGCAGAGTATGGAGACTGGGGTGTAGAAGGACTGTTGCAGAGAGCAGAGGTTTGAGACTAGTGTGTAGAAGGGCTGTTGCAGAGAGCAGACTTTGGAGACTGGGGTGCAGAAGGACTGTCTCAGAGAACAGAACTTGGAGACTGGAGTGGATGAGGACCGTTGCTGAGAGAAGAGGTTGAAGACTGAGGTGCAGAAGTACTGTTACAGATAGTAGAGTTTGGAGACTTGGGTGGAGAAGGACTGATACAGGTAGCAGAGGTTGGAGACTGGGGTACAGAGGGAATGTTGCAGAGTGCAGAGTTTTAAACTGGCGTGCAGAAGGACTGTTGCAGACAGCAGAGGTTGGAGACGGGGTGCAGAAGGACTTTTACAGAGAGCAGAGGTTGAAGCCTGTGGTGCAGAAGGACTGATACAGAAAGCAGAGTTTGGAGACGGGGTTGAAGAAGGATCGTTAAAGAGATCAGAGGTTGGATACAGGTGTGCAGAAGGATCTTACAGGGAGCAGAGGTTTGAGACTGGGGTGTAGAAGGAGTGTTGCTGAGAGCAGAGGTTTGAGACTGGGGTGCAGAAAAACTGTTGCAGAGAGCAGAGATTAAAGACTGTGGTGCAGAAAGACTGTTAAAGAGAGCAGAGTTTGGACACCGGGGTGAAGAAGGATTTTTGCAGAGAGCATAGATTAGAAACTCGTGTGCAGAAGGACTGTTACAGAGAGCAGAGGATTTGAGACTGGGGTGCAGAAGCACTGTTAGAGAGAGCAGAGGATAGAGACTGAGGTGCAGAAGGACTGTTACAGAGAGCAGAGGTTGGAGACTGGGGTGCAGAAGGACTGTTACAGAGACCAGAGTTTGGAGACTGGGGTGCAGAAGGACTGTTACAGAGACCAGAGTTTGGAGACTGGGTTGCAGAAGAATCTTACAGAGACCAGAGGTTGGATACTCAGGTGTAGAAGCACTGTTTCAGAAAGTAGAGTTTGGAGACTGAGGTGCAGAAGGACCGTTGCAGAGAACAGATTTGGAGACTGGGGTGCAGAATTATTGTTGCAGAGAGAAGAGGTTGGAGACTGGGTTACAGAAGGACTGTTGCAGAGAGCAGAATTTGGAGACTTAAGTGCAGAAGGACTTTTACAGAGAGCAGAGGTTGGAGACTGGGATGCAGAAGGACTGTTGCAGAGAATAGAGGTTGAAGACTGGGGTGCAGAAGTATCGTGGAAGAGAGCAGAATTTTCAGTTTAGGTGAAGAAGGACTAATGCAGAAAGCAGATATTGGAGACTGGGGTGCAGAAAGCATGTTACAGAGAGCAGAGTTTGGAGAAGGGGTGCAGAAGGACTGTCGCAGAGAGCAGATTTTGGAGATTGGTTTACAAAAGTATCTTCCAGAGAGTAGAGGTTGGAGACTGAGATGCATAAGGACTGTTATAGAGAGTAGAGGTTGGATACTGAGGTGCAGAAGGTCAATTGCAGAGAGCAGAGGTTTAAGACTGAGGTGCAGAAGGACTGTTACAGAGAGCAGAGTTTGGAGACTGAGGTGTAGAAGGACTGATATAAAAAGCAGAGTTTAAAGACTGGGGTGCAGAAGGACCACTTCAGAGAGCAGAGGTTGGGGACAGCAGTGCAGAAGAACTGTTACAGAGAGCAGAGGTTGGAGACTGGGGTGCAGAAGGACTGTCGTAGAGAGCAAACGTAGGAGACTGGGGTGCAGAAGGATTGTTGCAGAGAGCACATGTTGGAGACTGAGGTGCAGAAGGACTGTTACAGAGAGCGGAGGTTGGAGACTGGGGAGCAGAAGGACTGTTGCAGAGAACAGAGGTTGGCGACTGAGGTGCAGAAGGACCGTTGAAGATAGCAGAGTTTGGAGACTGGGGTGCAGAAGGATCTTACAGAGAGCAGAGGTTGGAGACTGAAGTGCAGAAGGACTGTTGTAGAGAGCAGACGTAGGAGATTGGAGTGCAGAAAAATTGTTGCAGAGAGTAGAGGTTGGAGACTGGGGTGCACGACTGGTAAGAAACTAGAGGATGGAGACTGTATTTCCGTAGGACCGTTACAGAGAGCAGAGATTGGAGACTGGGATGCAAAAAGACTTTTACAAAGAGCAGAGATTGAAGACTGGGGAGCGGAAGGACTGTTGCAAGAACAGAGGTTTAAGACACGGTTGCAGAAGGACCTTTGCAGAGAGCAGAGTTTGGAGACTGAGGTGCAGAAGGATTGTTACAGAGAGCAGAGTTTGGAGACTGCAGTGCAGAAGAACTGTTACTGAGAGTAGAGTTTGGACACTGGGGTAAAGAAGCATATTACAACGAGCAGAGGTTGGAGACTAGGGTGAAGAAGGACTGTTGCAGAGAGCAGAATTTGAAGACTGGGGTGCAGAAAGATTGTTACAGAGAACAGAGGTTGGATACTGAGGTGCAGAAGGACTTGTGCATAGAGCAGAAGTTTGAGATTTGGGTGAAGAAGGACTATTGCAGAGAGCAGAGGTTAGAGACAGGGGTGCAGAAGGAATGATACAGAAAGCAGAGTTTGGAGACTGTGGTACAGGAGGTTCATTACAGAGAGCAGAGGTTGGAGTCTGCAGTACAGAAGGACTGTTACAGAGAGCAGAGGTTGGAGACTGCCGTTCAGAAGGACTGTTGCAGAGATTAGATGATGAAGACTGGGGTTCAGTAGGACTGTAGCAGAGAGCAGACGTTGGAGACTGTGGTTCAGAAGGACTGATACAGAAAGCAGTGTTTTAAGACTGGCGTGCAGAAGGATGGTTACAGGGAGCAGAGTTTGGAGACTGCGGTACAGAAGGACTGTTACAGAGAGCAGAGTTACTAGACGAAGTTGCAGAAGGATCTTACAGAGAGCAGAGTTTGGATACTCGGGTTCAGAAGGAGTGTTGCAGAAAGCAGACATTGGGAACTGGGGTGCAGAAGGAACCTTCCAGATAGCAGAGGTTTGCAACTGGGGTGCAGAAGGACTGTTGCAGAGAGCAGAGGTTGGAGACTGAGGTGCAGAAGGGCTGCTACAGGGAGCAGAGTTCGGAGACTGGGATGCAGAAAGACTGTTGTACTAAGCAGAGATTGGAGACTGGGTAGCAGAAGAAATGTTACAGAGAGCAGAGTGTGTAAACTGGGTTTGGGAAAGACCGTTACATAGAGCAGAGTTTGGAGACTGCAGTGTAGAAGGACTGTTACACAGACCAGAAACGTTGGAGACTGTGGTGCTGAAGGACTGTTGAAGAGCAAATGTTGGATACTGGGGTGCAGAAGGACTGTTGCAGAGAGAAGAGGTTGGAGACTGTGGTGCAAAAGGACTGATACAGAAAGCAGAGTTTGGATACTGGGATGCAGAAGGACCATTACAGAGAGCAGAGGTTAGAGACTACGGTACAGAAGAACTGTTGTAGAGAACAAGGTTGGAGACTGCATAGGGACCATGGCAGAGGGCAGACGTTGAAGACTGTGGTGCAGAAGGAATGTTACAGAGAGCAGAGTGTGGAAACTGAGGTGCAGGAGAATCTTAAAGAGAGGAACGTTTGGAGACTGGGGTGCAGAACGATTGTTCAGAGAGCAGACGTTAGAGACTGGGGTGCAAAAGGACTGTTGCAGAGAGCAGTTGTTGAAGACTGAGGTGCAGAAAACCTTTTACACAGAGCAGTGTTTGGAGACGGGGGTGCAGAAGGATTAATACTGAGAGCAGAGTTTGGTGCCTGGGGACCAGAACGATCTTACAGAGAGGAAATTTTTGAGACTTGGGTGCCGAAAGATTGTTGCAGAGAACAGACTTTCAACACTGGGGTGCAGAAGGATCATTGCAGAGAGTAGATTATGGAGACTGGTGTATAGAAGGACTGTTCTAGAGAAGACTGAGGTGTAGAAAAATTGTTACAGAGAGCAGTGTTTAGACACTAAGGTGCAGAAGGACTGTCGCAGAGAGGAGAGGTTGGAGACTGGGTGCAGAAGGACTGTGCAGAGTGCAGTGTTTGGAGACTGGGGTGCAGAAAGACTTTTACAGAGAACAGAGGTTAGAGACTGCTGTACAGAAGGACTGTTAAAGAAAGTCGAGGTTTGAGACAGGTGTGCAGAAGGATCTTACAGAGAGCAGAGGTTGGAGATTGCGGTGTAATAGGACTGATGCAGAGAGCAGAGGTTGGAGAATGGGGTGCAGAAGGATTGTTGCAGAGAGAAGATGTTGGATACTGAGGTGCAGAAGGCCTGTTACACAGAGCAGAGCTTGGAGACTGGGGAGCAGATGACCTGTAACATACAGCAGAATTTGGAGACTGAGTGGCAAAAGGATTTTAAAGAGAGCAGAGGTTGGTGACTGAGGTGCGAAGGACTGTCAGAGAGAGCAGAGGTTGGAGACTGGGGTTCAGAATGATTCTTTCAGAGAGCAGAGTTTTAAGCATGAGGTGTAGAAAAACTGTTTCAGAGAGCAGATGTAGGAGACTGGGGTGCAGAAGAACTGTTGCAGAGTGCAGAGGTTGGAGACTTGGGTGTAGAAGTATCATTGCAGAAAACATAGGATGCAGACAGGGGTGCTGAAAGAGTGTTACAGACAGCAGAATTTTGAGACTGGTTTGAAGAAGAAGTGTTATACAAAGCAGAGTTTGGAGACTGGTTTTTAGAAGGATCTTACAGAGAGCAGAGGTTGGCGACTGAGGTGCAGAAGGACTGTTACAGAGAGTAGATTTTAAAGACTGAGGTGCAGAAAGACCTTTGCAAAGAGAAGAGGTTGAAGACTGAGGTGCAGAAGGACTGTTGCAGAGTGCAGAGGTTGGAGACTTGGGTGTAGGACTGTTGCAGAGAGCAGAGGTTTGAGTTTGGGGTTCCAAAAACTGTTGCAGTGAGCAGACGTTAGGGACTGAGGTGCAGAGGGACTGTTACAGAGCACAGGTTGGAGACTGAGTACAGAAGGACTGATAGAGAAAGCAGAGGTTTGAGAGTGGTGTGCAGGAGGACCCTTACAGAGAGAAGAGTTTGGAAACTGCAGTACAAAATACTGTTACAGAGAGCATAGGTTAGAGACTGGGGTGTAGAAGGACTGTTGCAGAGAGAAGAGGTTGGAGACTGGGGTGCAGTAGTACAATTGCAGAGTGCAGAGTTTGCAGACTGTGGTGGAGAAGGACTGTTACAGAGCAGAGGTTGGAGACTGGGTTTCAAAAGGATCCTTTCAGAGAGCAGAGTTTTCAGAATGAGGTTTAGAAAAACTGTTGCAGAGAGCAGATGTAGGGGACTGGGGTGCAGAAGAACTGTTGCAGAGTGCAGAGGTTGGATACTTGGGTGTAGAAGGATCATTGCAGAGAACATAGGGTGTAGACAGGGGTGCTGAAGGAGTGTTACAGACAGCAGAATTTTGAGACTGGGGTGAAGAAGGAGTTTTATAGAAAGCAGAGTTTGGAGACTGGTTTTTAGAAGGATCTTACCGAGAGCAGAGATTGGCGACTGAGGTGCAGAAGGAATGTTACAGAGAGTAGATGTTGAAGACTGAGGTGCAGAAAGACCTTTGCAAAGAGAAGAGGTTGAAGACTGAGGTGCAGAAGGACTGTTGCAGAGTGCAGAGGTTGGAGACTTGGGTGTAGGACTGTTGCAGAGAGCAGAGGTTGGAGTTTGGTGTTCCAAAAACTGTTGAAGCGAGCAGATGTTAGAGACTGAGGTGCAGAAGGACTGTTACAGAGCAGAGTTTGGAGACTGTGGTGCAGAAAAACTGATACAGAAAGCAGAGGTTTGAAACTCGGGTGCAGTAGAACCCTTAAAGGAAACAGAGTTTGGATACTGCGGAACAGATAGTCTGTTACAGAGAGCAGTGTTTGGAGACTGGGGTGCAGAAGAAGTGTTGTAGAGAACAGAGGTACAAGACTGGGGTGCAGAAGGATCGTTGCAGAGAGCAGAGGTTGGAGACTCGGGTGCAGAAGGACTGATTCAGAAAGCAGAGTTCAGAGACTGGGGTGCATAAGGCCTGTTACAGACAGCAGAGTTTTTAGACTGGGGTGCAGAAGGATTGGTACAGAGAGCAGAGTTTGAATACTGGGTTTCAGAAAGATATTAAGGAGAGCAAAAGTTGGAGACTGAGGTGCCGAAGCACTGTTACAGAGAGAAGAGGTTGAAGACTGAGGTTCAGAAGGACCGTTACAGAGAGCAGACATTGGAGACTGAGGTTCAGGAGGATTGTTTCAGAGAGAAGAGGTTGGAGACTGGGGTGCAGAAGGACTGATACAGAAAAATGAGGTTGGAGACTCGGGTGCCAAAGGACCCTTACAAAGAGCAGAGGTTGGAGACTGAGGTGCAGAAGGACTGTTGCAGAGAGCAGAGTTTGCAGACTGAGTTGCAAAAGGATTGTTACAGCGGGCAGATTTTTGAGACTGTGGTGGATAACGACTGATACAGAATGCAGAGGTTGGATACTGGGGTGCATAAGGACCCTTACAGAGAACAGAGGTTGGAGACTGTGGTACAGAAAGACTACTAAAGAGAGAAGAGGTTGGAGACTGGGGTGCAGAAGAACTGTTGAAGAGAACCGATGTTGGAGACTGCGGTGCAGAAGGATCGTTGGGGCGAGCAGAGTATCGAGACTGGGGGGGTAGGAGGACTGTTGCAGAGAGTAGAAATTTTAGACTGGGGTGTAGAAGGACTGTTGCAGAGAACAGATGTTGAAGACTTGGGTGCAGAAGGACTGTTGCAGAGACCAGAGGTTGGAGACTGAGGTGCATAAGGACTATTACAGAGAGCAGACTTTGGAGACTGTGGTGCAGAAGGATCCTTGCAGAGAGCAGATTTTGGAGACGGGGGTTCAGAAGGATCGTTATAGAGAGCAGAGATTGGAGACTGTGGTGCAGAAGGACTTTTACAGAAAGCAAAGTTTGAAGACTGGGGTGCAGTAGGACTTTTACAGAGAGCACAGGTTGGAGACTCATGTGCAGAAAATCTATTGCAGAGAGTAAAGTTTGGAGACTCGGTTGCAGAAGTAGTGTTGCAGAGAGCACAGATTGGAGACTTCGGTGCAGAAGGACCTTTACAGATAGCAGAGTTCAGAGACTGCATTACAGAAGTACTTTTACAGAGAGAAGAGGTTGGAGACAGGTGTGCAGAAGGATCTTACAGACAGCATAGGTTTGAGACTGGGGTGCAGGAGGACTGGTGCAGAGAGCAGAGGTTGGAGACTGGGGTGCAGAAGGATAGTTGAAGAGAGAAGAGTTTGGAGACTGGGGTCAAAAGGCCTGTTATAGACAGCATAGGTTGGAGATTGTGGTGCAGAAGGCCTGTTACAGAGAGCAGTGATTGGAGACTGGGGTGCAAAAGGATAGTTACAGAGAGCAGAGTTTAAATAGTGGGTTGCAAAAGGATCTTACACAGACAAAATGTTGGAGACTGAGGTACATAAGGACTCTTACAGAGAGAAGAGTTTTGAGACTGAGATGCAGAAGGATCGTTCCAGAGAGAAGAGTTTTCAGAAAGAGGTGCAGAAGGACTGTTACTGAGAGCAGAGTTTGGAAAATGTGGTGATACAGAAAGCAGTGGTTGGAGACTGGGGTGCAGAAGGACCCTTACAGAGAAGAGAGGTTGGAGACTGCGGTACAGAAGGAATGTTACAGAGCACAGAGATTGGAGACTGGGGTGCATAATAACTGTTGTAGAGAACAGATTTTAGAGGCTGGGGTTCAGAAGGACCATTGCAGAGAGCAGAGGTTGTGGACTGGGTTTCAGAAGGATCTTACAGAGAGAAGAGTTTGGACACTGAGGTGCAGAAGGACTTTTGAAGAGAGCAGAGTTTGGAGATTAGGGCGCAGAAGGACTGATACAGAAAGCAGAGTTTGGAGACTGGGGTCCAGAAGGACCATTACAGAGAGCAGAGTTTGGAGACTGCAATACATAAGGACTGTAACAGAGAGCAGAGGTTGGAGACTGGGGTGCCGAAGGATTGTTGCAGAAAGCAGACGTTGGAGACTGAGGTGAAGCACGACTGTTACAGAAAGCATAAGTTGGAGACTTGAGTGCAGACGGACTGATAGAGAAAGCAGAGGTTGGAGAGTGGGGTGCAGAAGGACCGTTACAGAGAGAGGAGTTTGGAAACTTCAGTACAGAAGGACTGTTACAGAGAGCAGAGGATGGAGACTCGGTTGGAGAAAGATTGTTGCAGAGAGCAGATGTTGGAGACTGGGGTTCAGAAGGACTGTTGCAGAGAGCAGAGGCTGAAGAGTGAGGTTCAGAAAGACAGTTTCAGAGAGCAGAGTTTGGAGACTGTGGTGCAGAAGGACTGATACAGAAAGCAGAGGTGGGAGACTGGGGTGCAGAAGGATCTTTACAGAAAACAGAGGTTGAAGACTGCGGTACAGAAGAACTGTTGTAGAGAACAAGGTTAGAGAGTTGGGTGCAGAGGGACGATTGCAGAGGGCAAACGTTGGAGACTGGGGTGCAGAACGAATGTTACAGAGAGCAGAGTTTGGAAACTGGGGTGTAGAAAAATCTTAGAGAGAGGAAAGTTTGGAGACTGGGGTGCAGAAGGAATGTTGCAGAGAGCAGACGTTGGAGACTGGGGTGCAGAAGGATCGTTGCAGAAGGTATATTATTGAGGCTTGGGTATAGAAGGACTGTTATAGAGAGCAGAGGTTGGAGACTGGGGTGCAGAAGGACTGTTGCAGAGAGCAGTTGTTTAAGACAGAGGTGCAGAAAAACTGTTACGGGGAGCATTCTTTGGAGACTGGGGTGCAAAAGGACTGATACTGAGTGTAGAGTTTGGAGACTAGGGAGCAGAAGTATCTTACAGAGAGGAAAGGATTGTAGCAGAGAGCAGATGTTGGAGACTGGTGTGCAGAAGGATCGTTGTAGAGAGTAGATTTTGGAGACTGGTGTATAGAAGGACTGTTCTAGAGAGCAGATTTTAGAGACTGGGTGCAGAAGGCCTGTTGCAGAGCGCAGTTGTTGAAAACTGAGGTGCAGAAAATCTGTTACAGAGAGCAGTGTTTGAAGACTGATTTGCAGAAGGATTTTGAAGAGAGCAGCGGTTGGAGGCTGGGTGCAGAAGGAGTGTGCAGAGTGCAGTGTTTCCAGACTGGGGTGCAGAAGGACTGTTGCAGATACCAGAGGCTGGAGACTGCGGGGAAGGACTGTTACAGAGAGCAGAGGTTGAAGCCTGACATGCAGAACGACGGATCCAGAAAGCAGAGTTTGTAGACTGGGGTGCAGAAGGACCATTAAAGAGAATAGAGGTTGGAGACTGTGGTACAGAAGTACTTTTAAAGAGAGCAGAGGTTGGAGACAGGTGTGCAGAATTATCTTACAGAGAGCAGAGTTTGGAGACTGGGATGCAATAAGACTGTTGCAGAGAGCAGAGGTTGGAGAATGGGGTGCAGAAAGATCGTTGCAGAGAGAAGATGTTGGAGACTGAGGTGCAAAAAACCTGTTACACAGAGCAGAGCTTGGAGACTGGGGAGAAGAAGGCCTGTAACATAGAGCAGTGTTTGAAGACTGGGTGGCATAAGAATCTTACAGAGTGCAGAGGTTGGTGACTGAGGTGCTGAAGGACTGTCAGAGAGAGCAGAGGTTGTAGACTTTGGTCCACAAGGATCGTTGCAAAAAGCTGAATTTTCAGAATGAGGTTTAGAAAAACTGTTGCAGAGAGCAGATGTTGGAGACTGGGGTGCAGAAGAACTTTTGCAGAGAGAAGAGTTTGGAGACTTGGGTGTAACAGGATCGTTGCAGAGAGAAGAGTGTGGAGACTGGGGTGCCGAAAGACTGTTACAGAGAGCAAATTTTGGAGACTGGGGGGCAGAAGGACTGTTACAGAGAGTAGATGTTGAAGACTGAGGTGCAGAAAGACCTTTGAAAAGAAAAGACGTTGGAGATTGAGGTGCAGACAGACTGTTGCCGAGTGCAGAAGTTGGAGACTTGGGTGTAGAAGGACTGTTGCAGAGAGCAGAGGTTGGAGATTGGGGTGCTGAAGAACTGTTGCAGTGAGCAGACGTTGAAGACTGAGGTGCAGAAGGACTGTTACAGAGAGCAGAGGTTGGAGACTTGAGTGCAGTAGGACTGATAGAGAAAGCAGAGGTTGTAGGGAGGGTGCAGAAGAACCATTATAGAGAGAATAGTTTGGAATCTGTAGTACAGAAGGACTGTTACAGAGAGCACAGGTTGGAGACTGGGTTGCAGAAGTCCTGTTACAGAGTGCAGAGTTTGGAGACTGTTGTGCAGAAGGACTGTTACAAAGTGCAGAGTTTAAAGTCTGGGTTGTAGAAGGATATTACAGAGAGCAGAGTTGGGAGAATGAGGTGCATAAGGACTGTTACAGAGAGCAGAATTAAAAGACTGGCGTGCAGAAGGGTGGTTTCAGGGAGCAGAGTTTTCAGACTGAGGTTCAGAAGAACTGTGCAGAGAGCAGATGTTCGAGACTGGGGTGCAGAAGGACTGTTGCAGAGAGGAGAGTTTGTAGACTGGGGTGCAGAAGTACTGTTATAGAGAGCAGAGTTTGGAGACTGGGTTGCTGAAGGATCTTACAGAGAGCAGAGGTTGGAGACTCGGGTGCAGGTGGACTGTTACAGAGAGCAGTGG
>NW_027523054.1:0-62748 GCF_052094955.1 Ictidomys tridecemlineatus | reverse complement strand
CTCTGCTCTCTGTAACTGTTCTTCTGCAACCTAGTCTCGAACCTCTGCTCTCTGTAAAAGGCCTTTTGCACCCCAATCTTCAACCTCTACTCTCTGTAACAGTCCTTTTGCAACTCAGTCTCCAACCTCTGCTCTCAGCAACGATTCTTCTGCACCTCAGTCTCCAAACTCTTCTCTCTGTGACAGTCCTTCTGCTCCCTAGTCTCTAACCTCTGCTGTCTGCAATGATCCTTCTGCACCCCAGTCTCCAACCTCTGCTCTCTGCAACGATCCTTCTGAATCTCTGTCTCCAACCTGCTCTCTGTAATATCCTTCTGCACCACAGTTTCAAAATTCTGCTCTCAGTAACATTTCTTCTCCACCACAGTCTCCAACCTCTGCTTTCTGCAATGGTACTGCTTCACCTGAGTCTCCAACCTCTGTTCTCTGTAGCAATCCTTCTTTTCCCCATCTCCAACCTCTTCTCTATACAGTCCTTCTGCACCTCAGTCTCCAACCTCTGCTCTCTGCAAAAGTACTTCTGCACCCCTTTCTCCAACGTCTGCTCTCTGTAATATCCTTCTGCACCCTAGTCTCCAAACTCTGCTCTCTGTAACAGTCCTTCTACACCTCAGTCTCCAACCTATGCTCTCTGCAACAGTCCTTCTACACACCATTCTCTAACCTCTGTTCTCTGCAACAGTCATTCTGAACCACAGTTTCCAACATTTGCTCTCTGGAACAGTCCTTCTCTACCCTAGTCTCCAACGTATCCTCACTGTACCAGTCTTTCTGTACTGCAGTCTCCAAACTCTGCTCTCTCTAACTGTCCTTCTGCACCACAGTCTCCAACCTCTGCTCTCTGTATCAGTACTTCTGCACCCCAGTCTCCAATCTTTTCCCTCTGTAACAGTCCTTCTGCACCTCAGTCTCCAACCTCTGCTCTCTGCGACAGTTCTTCTTCACCCCAGTCTCTAACCTCTTCTCTCTGTAACAGTACTTCAGCACCCTAGTCTCCACCATCTACACTCTGAAACAGTCCTTCTTAACCACAGTCTTCAACCTCTGCTCTCTGAAACATGCCTCTTGTACTGAAGTCTCCAAAGTCTGCATTCTGTAATTTTCTTTCTGAACCACAGTCTCCAACCTCTGCTTTCTCTATAAGTCCTTCATCACCCCAGTCTCTAACCTGTAATCTCAATAACACTCCTGCATCTCAGTCTCCAAACTCTGCTCTCTGCAACGTTCTTTCTGCACCCAGTCTCCAAACTCTGCTCTCTCCAACAGTCCTATTACACTCAAGTCTCCAACCTCTGAAATCTGAAACAGTCCTTCTGCACCCCAGTCTCCAACAACCGCTCTCTTTAACAATCCTTCTGTACCTCAGTCTCCAACCTCTACTCTCTGTAACAGTCGTTCTGTACCTCAGTCTCCAACCTCTGCTCTGTGTAAGATCTTTCTGCAACCCAGTCTCTAAACTCTTCCCTCTGTAACAGTCCTTCTGCACCCTTTTTCCAAACTCTTCTGTAAGAGGCCTTCTGCACCCCAGTCTCCAACCTCTGTTCTCTGTAACAGTTTTTTCGCACTCCAGTCTGAAACCTCTGCTCTCTACAATGATCCTTCTTCACCCTAGTCTCAAAAGTCTGCTGTCTGAAACAGTCCTTCTGCAGCCAAGTCTCCAACAACTGCTCTCTGCAACAGTCGTTCTGCACCTCAGTCTAAAAATTCTGTGCTCTGCAATAATCCTTGTGCACCCCAGTCTCCAAACTCTGCTCTCTGTAACAGTCCTTTTGCACCCCAGTCTCAAACCTCTGCTCTCTGTAACACTTTTTCTATACCGCAGTATCCAAACTCTGGTCTCTGTTACGGTCCTTCTGAACCCCAGTATCTAAGCTCTGCTTTCTGTAACAGTCTTTTGGCACCTCAGTCCCAAATCTCTGCTCTCTGTAGCAGGCTTTCATCTCCCCAGTCTTCAAAATCTGCTCTCTCCAATGATCTTTTTTAACCACTGTCTCCAACCTCTGATCTCTGCAACATTGCTTCTGCACCTCAGGCTCCAAATTCTGCTCCCTGTAAAATCCATCTGAACCCCAGTCTCCAAAGTCTGCTCTCTGCAACAGTCCTATTGGAACAGAGTCTCAAACCTCTGCTCTCTTTACCAGTCCTTCACAACCCCAGTCTCCAAACTCTGATCTCTGTAACAGTCTTTCTGCACCTCAGTCTTCAACATCTGCTCTCTGCAACAGTCCTTCAGCACCCCAGTCTCAAACCTCTGCTCTCGGTAACAGTTTTTCTGCACCCCAATCTCCAAACTCTTCTCTCAGTAACACTGCTTCTGCACCCCAGTCTCCATCCTCTGATCTCTGTAACAATCATTCTGGACCTCAGTCTCCAAACTCTGCTCTCTACAACAGTCCTTCTGCTCCTATGTCTCCAACCTCTACTCTCTGTAAAATTCCTTCTGCACCTCAGTCTCCAAAATCTGTTCTTTGTAAGATCCTTCTGCAACTCATTCTTAAAACTCTGCTCTCTGTAACAGTCCTTCTGTACCACAGTGTCCAACATCTGCTCTCTGCAACGATCCTTATTCTCCCAAGGTTCCAACTTCTGCTATCTGCAACGGTCCTTCTACACCCCAGTTTCCGACTGCTGATCTTTGTAACAGTCCTTCTGCACCTAAGTCTCCAAACTCTGCTCTCTGCAACAGTCCTTTTGCACTCCAGTCTCCAACATCTGCTCTAGGTACCAGTTCTTCTGCACACCAATCTTCAAAATCTGCTCTCTGTTACACTCCTTCTGCACCCCAGTCTCCACCCTCTGAACTCTGTAACAATCATTCTGGACCTCAGTCTCCAACCTCTGCTCTCTACAACATTTCTTCTGCTCCTAAGTCTCCAACCTCTACTCTCTATAAAAGTACTTCTGCACCTCAGTCTCCAAAATCTGCTCTCTGTAAGATCCTGCTGCAACCCATTCTTAAAACTCTGCTCTCTGTAACAGTCTTGCTGCACCCCAGTCTCCAAACTCTGCTCTCTGTAACAGGCCTTCTGAACCCCAGTCTTCAACCTCTGCTCTCTGTAACAGGCCATCTGCACCCTAGTCTCCAACCTGTGCTCTCTTCAATGATCCTTCAGCACCCCAGAATCCAATATCTGCTCTGTGCATCAGTCCTTCTTTACTTCAGTCTGAAAACTCTGCTCTCTGCACCAATCGTTCTGCACCCCAGTTTCCAAAGTTTTCTCTCTGTTACAGAACTTCTGAACCTCAGACTCCAAAATGCTCTCTATAAGATCCTTCTGCAACCCAGTCTCAAAACTGTACTATATGTAACAGTGCTTCTGCACCCCAGGCTCAAAACTCTGCTCTCTGTAACAGACTTTCTGCACCCCACTCTTCAAATTCTGCACTCTGTAACAGGCTTTCTGCAACCCAGTCTCCAACCTCTTCTTTCTGCAACGATTCTTCTTCACCTCAGTCTCTATCCTCTGCTCTCTGCAACAGTCCTTCGGAACCCAAGTCTCCAACCTCTGCTCTCTGTAAAAATCCTTCTGCACCTCAGCCTCCAAACTCTGCTCTCTGCAACGGTTCTTCTGCACCCCAGTCACCAACCTCTGTTCTCTGCATCAGTCCTTCTGCACATAAGTCTCCAACCTCTGCTCTCTGTAACAGTTTTTCTGTACCGAAGTCTCCAACCTCTGCTCTTTGTAACGGTCCTTCTGCACCCCAGTCTCCAACGTCAGCTTTCTGTATCAGTTCTTCTTCACCCCAGTCTCCAACCTCGGCTCTCAGTAACAGTCCTTCTGCACCCCAGTCTCAAACTTATGCTCTCTGCAACATTTCTTCTGCACCCCAGTCTCCATCTGTGCTCTCTGTAACTGAGCGTCTGCACCCCAGTCTCCAACCTCTGCTCTCTGTATAGATATTTCTGCATCACAGTCTAAAACCTCTGCTCTCCGCAGCGATCCTTCTGTCCCTCAGTCTCCAACCTCTGCAATCTGCAATGATCCTTCTGCACCCCAGTCTCCAAACTCGGTTCAATATAGGAGTCCTTCTGCACTTCAGTCTCAAACCTCTGATCTCTATAAAAATCCTTCTGCACCTCAGTCTCCAAACTCTGCTCTCTGTAACAGTCCTTCTGCACTTCAGTACCCAACCTCTGCTCTCTGTATAAGTCCTTCTGTACCTCAGTCACCACACTTCGCACTCTGTAATAGTCTTTCTGCACCCCAGTCTCGAACCTCTGCTCTCTGTAACAATCCTTCTGCACCCCAGTCTCCAACCTCTGCTCTCTGTAACAGGCCTTCTGCACCCCAGTCTTCAACCTCTGCTCTCTGTAACAGGCCTTCTGCACCCCAGTCTCCAACCTGTGCTCTCTGCAATGATCCTTCAGCATCCCAGGATCCAATATCTGCTCTCTGAAACACTCCTTCTCAAAGTCAGATTTTAACCTCTTCTCTCTGTAACAGTTATTCTAAGCCTCAGTCTGAAACCTCTGATCTCTGCAACGATCCTTCTGCACCCCTGTCTCCAACCTCTGCTATCTGTAACAATCCTTCTGCACACAAGTCTTCAACTTCTTCTCTCTAGCAGGTCTTCTGCACTCAGTCTCCAATCTCTGCTCTCTGTAACAGGCCTAATGCACCCCAGTCTCCAACCTCTTCTCTCTGCAATGATCTTTCTGCACCTCAGTCTCCAACCTATTCTCTCTGAAACAGTCCTTCTTCACCCCAGTCTCCGTCCTCTGCTCTTTGTATGATCCTTCTTCACCCCGGTTTCCAAACTTTGCTCTCTATAACAGTCCTTCTGCTCCTCAGTCTCCAACCTCTGCTCTCTGCAACGGTCCTACTGAACCCCAGAATCCAACCTCTGTTCTCTGCAACAGTCCTTCTGCACCCCAGGTTCAAAACACTTTTTTTCCATATCAGTTATTCTGCACCCCAGTCTCCAAACTCTGCTTTCTGTAACAGTCTTTCTGCACCCCAGTTTCCAAACTCTGCTCTCTGCAATGGTCCTTCTGCACCTCAGTCTCCACCTTCTGCTCTCTGCAACATTCCTTCTGCACCCCAGTATCCTAGCTCTGCTTTTTAACAATCCTTCTGCACCTCAGTCTCCAAACTCTGCTCTTTGCAATGGTCCTTCTGCACCCCAGTCTCCAACCTCTGTTCTCTGCATCAGTCCTTCAGCTCCACAGTCTCCAACATCTCCTCTCAGTTAAAGTCCTTCTGTACTGCAGTCTCCAAACTTTTTTCTCTGTAACGGTACTTCTGCACCTCAGTCTCCAACCTCTACTTTCTGTATCAGTTCTTCTGCACCCCAGTTTCCAACCTCTTCTCTCTGCCAAAGTCCTTCTGCACCGCAGTCTCCACCTTATGCTCTCTGCAACATTTATTCTGAACCTCAGTCTCCATCTTTGCTTTCTGTAACTGTTTTTCTGCACCCAGGTGTTCATCCTCTGCACTCGGTAAAGATCGTTCTGCACCACAGTCTCAAACCTCTGCTCTCTACAAGGATCCTTCTGCACCTCAGTCTCCAAACTCTGCTATCTGATATGATCGTTCTGAACCCCAGTCTCCAAATTCTGCTCTCTGTAACAGGCCTGCTGCACCCCAGTCTCCATCCTCTTGTCTCTGCAACGACCCTCTGCACCTCAGTCTGCAACCTCTGCGCTCTGCAATATTTCTTCTGCACCCCAGTCTCCAAACACTTTTCTTTGCAATAGTCCTTCTGCACCCTAGTCTCCAAACTCTGCTCTCCGTAACAGTCCTTCTGTACCACAGTCTCCAAACTCTGCTCTCAGTAAGGGTACTTCTGCACCCCAGTCTCCAACCTCTGCTCTCTCTAACAGTCCTTCTTCACCTCAGTCTCAAACCTCTGCTCTCTACAACACTCCTTATTCACCCCAGTCTCAAAGATCTTCTCTCTGCAACAGTCTTTCTACAACCAAGTCTCCAACCTCTACTCTCTGCAACGATCCTTCTGCACCCCACTGTCCAACGTCTGCTCTCTGCAAGAGTCTTTCTGCACCCCAGTCTCCAACATGTGGTCTCTATAAGATCCTTCTACACACCAGTTTTCGAACTGTACTCTCTGTGAAATTTCTTCTGCACCTCAGTCTCCAGGCTCTGCTCTCTGTAACAGTCTTTCTGTACTGCCGTCTCCAAACTCTGCTCTCTGCAACAGTCTTTCTGCACCCCAGTCTCCAAACTCTGTTCTCTGCAACATTTCCTCTTCACACCAGTCTCCAAAATGTGGTCTCTCTAACTGTCCTTCTGAACCCCAGTCTCCAACATTTGCTCTTAGTAACAATCCTTCTGCATCTCAGTCTCATACATCAGCTCTCTGTAACAGGCCTTCTGCACCCCAGTCTCCAACCTCTGCTCTCTGTAACAGTCCTTCTGCACCTCAGTCTCCAAACTCAGCTCTCTGTAACGATTCTTCAGCACCTCAGTCTCCAAACTCTGCTCTCTGTAACAGGCCTTCTCCACCCCAGTCTCCAACCTTTACTCTCTGGGTCAACCTTCTGCACCCCAGTATCCTACCTCTGCACTCTGTAACAATCCTTCTGCACCTCAGTTTCCCACCTCTCCTCTCTGCAACGGTCCTTCTGCACCCCAGTCTCCAAACTCTACTATCTGCAACAGTTCTTCTACACCCCAATCTCCAACCTCTACTCTCTGCAATAGTCCTGCTGCACCCCAGTCTTAAACATATGATCTCTGCAACAGTTCTTCTCCACCCCAGTCTCCAACCTCTGCTCTCTGTAAAAGTCCTTCTGTACTGCAATTTCCAAACACTTCTCTCTGTAAGGGTCCTTCTGCACCCTAGTCTCAAACCTCTGCTTTCTGTATCAGTCCTTCTGCACTCAAGTCTCCAAGCTCTGCTCTCTGTAACAGTCCTTCTGCACCTCAGTCTTCAAATTCTGCTCTCTGCAACAGTCCTTCTGCACCCCAATTTCCAACCTGTACTCTCTGCAAGAGTTCTTCTACACCTCAGTCTCCAACCTCTTCTCTCTGAAACAGTCCTTCTGCAACTCAGTCTCCAAACCCTGCTCTTGGCAACGGTCTTTCTGCACCTCAGTCTACTACATCTACTCTCTGTAACAGTCCTTCTGCACCTCAGTCTCCAACCTCCTCTCTGTGTAAGATTCTTCTGAAAACCAGTCTTTATACTCTGCTTTCTGTAACAGTCCTTCTGCACCCCAGTCTCCCTACTCTTATCTGTGTAACAGGCCGTTTGAACCCAAGTCTCCAAACTCTTCTCTCTGTAACAGTTCTTCGGCACCCCAGTCTCCACACTCTGCTCTCTGCAACGATCCTTCTGCACCCAAGGCTCCGAACTCTGCTCTCTGCAACACTCCTTCTGCACCCCAGTTTCTATACTCTTCTCTCTGTAAGATCCTTCTGCACCACAGTGTCCAAACTCTTCTCTCTGTAACATTCCTTCTGCACCCCAGTCTCCAAACTCTGCTCTCTGCAATGGTCCCTCTGCACAGAAGTCTCCAATCTCTGTTCTCCACAACAGTTCTTCTGTACCACAGTCTTTAACCTCTATTCTCTTTAAGGGTCCTTCTTCACTCCAATTCTCAAACTCTGCTTTCTGTATCAGTCCTTCTGCAACACAGTCTCCAAACTCTGCTCTCTGTAAAAGTCCTTCTGCACCTCACTGTGAAACCTCTGCTCTCTGCAACAGTCCTTCCTCTCCCAAGAATTAATCCTAGCTTTCTGCAACAGTCCTACTGCACCCCAGTCTCCAAACTCTGATCTGTGTAACAGGCCGATTGCACCCAAATCTCCAACCTCTTCTCTCTGTAACAGTTCTTCTGCACACCAGTCTCCAAAATCTGCTCTCTGCCAAAGTCCTTCTCTACCCCAGTGTCCAACCTTTGCTCTCTTTAACAGTCCTTCTGTACTACAGTGTCCAAACTCTGCTCACTTCAAGGATCTTTCTGCTCCCCAGTCTCCAAACTCTGCTTTCTGTATCAGTTTTTCTTAACCCTAGTCTCTAAACTCTGCTCTCTGTAACTTTCTTTCTTCACGTCAGACTCCATCCTCTCTCTCCGCAACAGTCTTCCTGTGTCCCAATCTCCAACTTCTCCTCTCTTCAACAGTCCTTCTGCACATCAGTGTCTAACCTCTGCTCTCTGTAAGATCCTTGTGAAACCCTGTTTCCCACATCTGCTTTCTGCAATGGTCCTTTTGCACCGGAGTCTCTAACCTCTGTTCTTTACAACAGTCCTTCTGAACCCTACTCTGAAACCTCTGCTCTCTGCAACAGTCTTTCTGCACCCTGGTCTCTAAACTCTGTTCTCTGTAACAGACTTTCTGCACCTCAGACTCAAACCTCTGCTCTCTGCAAAAGTCCTTCTGCGTTCCAATCTCTAACCTCTGCTCTCTGCAACAGTCCTTCTGAACCTCAGTGTCTGAATTTTTCTCTCTGTAAGATCTTTCTGAAACCCAGTCTCCAACCTCTGCTTTCTGCAATGGTCCTCCTGCATCCCAGTCTCTAACCTCTGTTCTCTACAACACTTATTCTGTACCCCAGTCTCCAACCTCTGCTCTCTGTAACAGTCCTTCTGTACCAGAGTCTCCGACCTCTGTTCTCTGTAAGGTTTCTTCTGCACCCCAGTCTCCAACCTCTGCTTTCTGTATCAGTAATTCTGCACCACATTCTCTAAACTCTGCTCTCTGTAACAGTCCTTCTGCACCTCAGTCTGCAATCTCTGCTCTCTGCAATAGTCCTTCTGCACCCCAGTCTCCAATCTTTGCTCTCTGCAACAGTCCTTCTGAACACCAGTCTCCAACATCTGCTCTCTGCTACAGTCCTTCTCCACCCCAGTCTTCAACCTCAGCTCTCTGAAACAATCCTTCTGCACCCAGGTCACCAACGTCTGCTTTCTGTATAAGTCCTTCTGCACCCCAGTCTTCACCCTCTGCTCTCTGTACCAGTCCTTCTCTATCCCAGTCTGCAACCTCTTCTCTCGCCAACAATCATTTTGGACGCCAATATCCAACCTCTACTCTCTGCAAAAGTCCTTCTACACCTTAGTCTCCAACCTCTGCTCTCTGTAACGTGCCTTCTGCACCCCAGGCTAAAACCTCTGCTGTCAGTAACAGTCTTTCTGCACCTCAGTCTGAAAACTCTGCTCACTGCAAGGAACCTTCTATACCTCAGTCTCCAACCTCTGCTCTCTGTAACAGTCCTTCTCCACCTCAGTCTACAACCTTGGCTCTCTGTAAGATTCTTTTGCAACCCAGTCTTTAATCTCTGCTCTCTGTAACTGACATTCTGCTCCCCAGTCTCCAAGCACTGCTCTCTGTAACAGGCCTTCTGCACCCCAATCTCCAACCTCTGCTGTAAGTAACAGAAGTTTTTATCCCAGTCTCCAAACTCTTCTTTCTTCAACGATTCTGCTGCACCCCAGGCTCCAACTTCTGCTCTCCGCAAATGTCCTACTGCACCCCAGTCTCCAATCTTTGCTGTCTGTCACATCCTTCTGCACACCTGTCTCAAACCTCTGCTCTCTGTAACAGTCCTTCTGTAAAGCAGTCTCCAACCTCTGGTCTCTGTCAGGGTGCTTCTGCACCTCAATCTCCATCCTCTGCTCTCTGCATCACGCAAACTGCACCCCAGACTCCAAACTTTGCTCTCTGCAACAGTTTTTCTGCACCTCAGTCTCCAACCTGTGCTCTCTGTAAAAGTCCTACTGCACCCCAGTCTTCAACCCGTGCTCTCTGTAAAAGTCCTTCTTCAGCATAATCTCCAAACTCTGCTCTATTTAACTATCCTTCTGCGCCCCAGTCTCTAACCTCTTCTCTCTGCAACGATCTTTCTGCAACCCTGTTTCCAACCTCTGCTCTCTTTAACTATCCTTCTGCACCCCAGTCTTCAACCTCTGCTCTCTGCAACAATCTTTCTGCACCCCAGTCTCGAAACTCTGCTCTATGCAACAGTCCTTCTGCACCAAAGTTTCCAACATCTGCTTCTGCAAAATTTCTTCTACACCCCAGTCTTCAAATTTTGCTCTATGCAACAGTCCTTCTACACCCCAGTCTCCATACTCTGCTCGTCCCAACGAACCTTCTGCACCCCAGTCTTCAATCTCTGTTCTCTGCAACATTTATTCTGCACCCCAGTCTCCAACCTCTGCTCTCTGTAACAGTCCTTCTCTACCGCAGTATCCAACCTTAGTTCTTTGTAAGGGTCCTTATGCACCCCAGTATCCAACCTCTGCTTTCTGTATCCGTCGTTTTCCACCACAGTCTTCAAACTCTGCCCGCTGTAACAGTCGTTCTGCAACTCAGTCTAAAAACTCTGCTCTCTGCAACAGTACTTCTACACTCCAGTCTCCATCCTAAGCTCTCTCCCACAGTCCTTTTTTACCACAGACTCCAACATATGCTCTCTAAAACAGTTTTTTTCTACCCCAGTCTCCAACCTCTGCTCTCTGTAAAAGTCCTTCTGTACTGCAGTCTCAAAACTCTGCTCTCTGTAAGGGTCCTTCTTCACCCAAGTCTCCAACCTCTGCTTTCTGTATCAGTTTTTCTGCACCCAAGTCTCTAAACGCTGCTCTCTGTATCGATCCTTATGCACCTCAGTCTCCAAGTCTCCTCTCTGAAACAGTCCTTCTGCACCTCAGGCTCCAACCTCTTCTCTCTGTAACAGTGATTCTGCTCCTCATTCTCCAATATCTGCTCTTTGTAAGACCCTTCTGCAACCCAGTCTGTAAACTTTAACCTTTGTAACAATCCTTCTGCACCTGTTCTTCAACCTCTGTTCTCTGTAACAGTCCTCATGTAGTGCAGTCTCCAAAATATGCTCTCTTTAACGGTCATTCTGCACCCCAGTATCCAACCTCTGCTCTCTGTAACAGTCTTTCTTCATCTCAGTCTCCAAACTCTGCTCTCTGCCACAGTCCTCCTGCACCAAGTCTCAAACCGCTACTCCCTGGAACACTCCTTCTGCACCTCAGTCTCTAACCTCTGCTCTCTGAAACAGTCCTTCTGTACAGCAGTCTCAAAACTCTGCTCTCTGCAAAGGTCCTTCTGCACCCCAGTCTCCAACGTCTGCTTTCTGTATCAGTTCTTCTGCACCCCATTCTCCAACTTCTGCTCTCGGTAACAGTCCTTCTGCACCCCAGTCTCCAACGTCTGCTCTCTGCAACATTTCTTCTTCACCCTAGTCTCCATATCTGCTGTCTGTAACTGTCCTTCTGCACCCCAGTCTCCACCCTCTGAACTCTGTAACAATCCTTCTGGAACTTTGTCTCCAAACTCTGCTCTCTACAACAGTCCTTCTGCTCCTAAGTCTCCAACTTCTTTTCGCTGTAAAAGTCTTTCTGCACCTCAGTCTCCAACATTTGCTCTTTGTGAGATTATTCTGTAAACCAGGCTCCAAAGTCTGCCCTCTAAAACAGGCCTTCTGCACCCCTTCTCCAAACTCTGTTCTCTGTAGCAGTCCTTTTGAAACCCAGTCTCAATACTCTGCTCTCTAAACAATCCTTCTACACCCCAATATCAATCCTCTGCTCTCTGCAAAAGTCCTTCTTCACCCCAGTCTCCAAACTCTGCTCTTTGTAACAGTCCTCCTGTAGTGCAGTCTCCAAAATCTGCTCTCTGTAACGGTCCTTCTGAACGGCAGACTCCAACATCTTCCGTCTGTAACAGTTTTTCTGCACCTCATTCTCCAAACTCTGATCTCTACAACAGTCCTCCTGCACCGAAGTCTGAAAACTCTGTTCTCTGCAACGATCCTTCTGCACTCCAGTCTCCAACCTCTGCTCTCTGTAACAGTCCTGCTATACCTCAATCTCCAAACTCTGCTCTCTGTAAGATCCTTCTGCACCCTAGTCTCCAACATCTGCTCTCTGTAACAGTCCTGCTGCACCTTGGTCTACAACCTCTACTCTCTGTAAGATCCTTGTGCAACCTTGTCTAAAAACTCTGCTCTTTGTAACTGTTCTTCTGCAACCTAGTCTCGAACCTCTGCTCTCTGTAAAAGGCCTTTTGCACCCCAATCTTCAACCTCTACTCTCTGTAACAGTCCTTTTGCACCTCAGTCTCCAACCTCTGCTCTCAGCAACGATTCTTCTGCACGTCAGTCTCCAAACTCTTCTCTCTGTAACAGTCCTTCTGCTCCCTAGTCTCTAACCTCTGCTGTCTGCAACGATCCTTCTGCACCTCAGTCTCCAAACTCTGCTCTATGCAACGATCCTTCTTCACCCCAGTCTCCAACATCTGCTCTATGCAGCAGTCCTTCTGAATCTCTGTCTCCAACCTGCTCTCTGTAATATCCTTCTGCACCACAGTTTCAAAACTCTGCTCTCAGTAACATTCCTTCTCCACCAAAGTCTCCAACCTCTGCTTTCTGCAATGGTACTGCTGCACCTGAGTCTCCAACCTCTGTTCTCTGTAACAATCCTTCTTCTACCCATCTCCAACCTCTTCTCTATACAGTCCTTCTGCACCTCAGTCTCCAACCTCTGCTCTCTGCAAAAGTACTTCTGCACCCCTGTCTCCAACCTCTGCTCTCTGTAATATCCTTCTGCACACTAGTCTCCAAACTCTGCTCTCTGTAACAGTCCTTCTACACCTCAGTCTCCAACCTATGCTCTCTGCAACAGTCCTTCTACACACCATTCTCTAACCTCTGTTCTCTGCAACAGTCATTCTGAACCACAGTTTCCAACATTTGCTCTCTGGAACAGTCCTTCTCTACCCTAGTCTCCAACGTATCCTCACTGTAACAGTCTTTCTGTACTGCAGTCTCCAAACTCTGCTCTCTCTAACTGTCCTTCTGCACCACAGTCTCCAACCTCTGCTCTCTGTATCAGTACTTTTGCACCCCAGTCTCCAAACTCTGCTCTCTGTAACATTCCTTCTGCACCTCAGTCTCCAAACTCTGCTCTCTGCAACAGTTGTTCTGCACCCCAGTCTCCAACCTCTTCTCTCTGTAACAGTTCTTCAGCACCCTAGTCTCCACCATCTACACTCTGAAACAGACCTTCTTAACCGCAGTCTCCAACCTCTGCTCTCTGTAACAGGCCTCCTGTACTGCGGTCTCCAAAGTCTGCTTTCTGTAATTTTCTTTCTGCACCACAGTCTCCAACCTCTGCTTTCTCTATCAGTCCTTCTGCACCCCAGTCTCTAACCTGTAATCTCAATAACACTCCTCCATCTCAATCTCCAAACTCTGCTCTCTGCAACATTATTTGTGCACCCAGTCTCCAAACTTTGCTCTCTCCAACAGCTTTTTTACACTCCAGTTTCCAACTTCTGAAATCTGAAACAGTCCTTCTTCACCCCAGTCTCCAACAACCGCTCTCTTTAACAATCCTTCTGTACCTCAGTCTCCAACCTCAACTCTCTATAACAGTCGTTCTGCACCTCAGTCTCCAACCTCTGCTCTGTGTAAGATCTTTCTGCAACCCAGTCTCCAAACTCTTCCCTCTGTAACAGTCCTTCTTCACCCTTTCTTCAAACTCTTCTGTAACAGGCCTTCTGCACCCCAGTCTCCAACCTCTGTTTTCTGTAATAGTCCTTTCGCACCCGAGTCCCAAACCTCTGCTCTCTACAATGATCCTTCTTCACCATAGTCTCCAACGTCTGCTCTCTAAAACAGTCCTTTTGCACCCCAGTTTCAAACCTCTGCTCTGTGTAACAGTTTTTCTATACCGCAGTCTCCAACCTCTGCTCTCTGGAACAGTTTTTCTGCACCCCAGTCTCCAACCTCTGCTCTCTGCAACAGTCTTTCTGCACCCCAGTCTCCAAACTCTACTCTCTGCTACGATCCTTCTGGACCCCAGTCTCCAACCTCTCCTCTCTGTAACAGTCCTTCTGCACAAGAGTCTCCAAAATCTGGTCTCTGTAAGATCCTTCTTCACTCCAGTTTTTAAACTCTGCTCTCTGTAACATTCTTTCTTCAACCCATTCTTTAAACTCTGCTTTCTGCAAGTGTCCTGCGGCACCCCAGTCTCCAACCTCTGTCCTCTGCAACAGTCCTTCTGCTCCCCAGTCTCAAACATCTGCTCTTTGTAACAGTCCTTCTGTACCTCAGACTCCAAACTCTACTCTCCGTAACGGGTCTTTTGCACCCAAGTCTTCAAACTCTGCTTTCTGAATCAGTCCTTCTGAACCTGAGTCTCAAACCTCTACTCTATGTATCTATCCTTCTGCACCTCAGTCTGCAACCTATGCTCTCTGTAACAGTTTTTTTATACCGCAGTCTCCAAACTCTGGTCTGAGTAAGTGTCCTTCTACACTCCTATTTCCAACCTCTGCTTTCTGAAAGAGTTCTTCTGCACCTCAGTCTCCAAACTCTGCTCTTTATAACAGTCTTTCTACACCTCAATCTCCAACCTCTTCTCTCTGTAACAGTCCTTCTTCACCTCAGTCTGACATCTCTGCTCTCTACAGGATCCTTCTGCACCCAAGTCTTCAAACACTGCTCTCTGTAACAGTCATCCTGGAACTCAGTCTCCAAACTCTGCTCTCTGTAATATTCTTCAGCAACCCAGTCTCCAACCTCTGCTCTCTGTAACAGTCTTTCTGCACCTCAGTCTCAAAAATCTGCTCTCTGTAAGATCCTTGACTAACCCAGTCTCCAAACTCTGATCTCTGTAACAGTTCTTCTGCACCTGAGTCTCCTACCTCTGCTCTCTGTAACACCCTTCTGCAACCCAGTCTCCAAACTCTGCTCTCTGTAACAGTCCTTCTTCAGAACAGTTTCCAACATCTGCTTTCTATAACAGGAATTCTGCAACCTAGTCTTGAAACTCTGCTCTCTGTAACAGGCCTTCTGAACCCCAGTCTCCAAACTTTTCTCTCTTCAATGATTCTTCTCCACCCCAGTCTCCAAACTCTGCTCTCGGCAAGAGTCCTTCTACACCCTAGTCTCCAACCTCTGCTCTCTGTAAGATCCTTATGCACTCCAGTCTCCAAACTCTGCTCTCTGTAACAATCTGTCTGCACCCCAGTCTCAAACCACTGCTCTCTTTAACAGTCCTTCTGCACCCCAGTCTCCAACATGTGCTCTCTGCAACAGTCCTTCTGCACCCCTTTCTCCAAAATCCTCTCTCTGCAACAATTCTTCACCATCCCACTCTCCAAATTCTGCTCTCGGCAACAGTCCTTCAGCACCCCAGTCCCTAACCTCTGCCCTCTTTAACAGTCATTTTGCAAACCAGTCTCCAACATCTGCTTTCTGTAACAGTCCTTCTGCTCCCCAGTCTCCAACCTCTGCTTTCTGTTTCAGTCCTTCAGCACGACAGTCTCCAACCTCTTCTCTCTGTAACACTCCTTGTGCCCCTTAGTTTCCAACCTCTACTTCTGCAACATTCCTACTGCACCCCAGTCTCCAACCTCTGCTCTCTGCAATAGTTTTTGTGCACCCTAGTTACCAACATCTGCTCTCTGCAACAGTCCTTCTGCACCCCAGTCTCCACCTCCGCTCTCTTTAACAGTCCTTCTGTACTGCAGTCTCCAACCTCTGCTCTCTGTTACGGTATTTCTTCACCACAAACTCCAATCTCTGCTTTCTCTGTCAGTTCGTCTGATCCCCAGTCTCCAAACTCTGCTCTCTGTGAGAATCCTACTGCACATCAATCTCCAAACTCTGCTCTCTGTAAGATCCTTCTGCTCCCCAGTTTCCAAACTCTGCTCTCTTTAACATTCCTTTTCCACCCCAGTACCCAATATCTGCTCTCTGTAAGAGTCCTTCTATACCACAGTCTCCAACATCTGAAGTCTGTAATAGGCCTTCTGCACCTCAATCTTAAAAATCTGCTCTCTGTTACAGTCCTTCTATACCGCAGTTTCCAAACTCTTCTCTCAGTATTGGTCTTTCTGCACCCCAGTTTGCAACCTCTGATCTGTAGCAGTCCATCTGCACCTCAGTCTCCAAACTCTGCTCTCTGTAACAGTCCTTCTGCACCTCAGTCTCCAACATGTGCTCTCTGTAACAGTCTTTCTGCACCTCAGTATCCAACCTCTGCTATCTGTAAAAGCCTTCTGCACCTCAGTATGAAACCTCTGGTCTCTGCAAGATCCTTCTGCACCCCAGTCTCCAACCACTACTCTCTGTAACAGTCCTCCTGTACCTCAGTCTCCAACCTCTGCTCTCTGTAAGATCCTTCTGCAACCAAGTTTTTAAACTCAGCACTCTGTCTCAGTCCTTCTGCACAACAGTCTCCAACCTCTGATCTCTGTAACAGTACCTCTGAAACCCAGTCTCCAACCTCGGCTCACTGTAACAGGCTTTCTGCACCCCAGTCTCCATCCTTTTCTCTCTGCAACGATTCTTCTCAACACCAGTCTCCAACCTCTGCTCTCTGCAACCGTCCTTTTGCACCAGAGTGTCCAACCTCTACTCTCTGTAAGAACCATCTGCATCCTAGTCTTCAACGTCTGCTCTCTGCAACACTCCTTCTGAACCACAGTCTCTAAACTCTCCTCTCTGCAATGATCCTTCTGGACCCCATTCTCAAATGTTTGATCTCTGCAGCAGTCCTTCTGCACCAGAGTCTCCAACCTCTGATCTCTGTAAGATCTTTCTGCACTCCAGTTTCCAAACTCTGCTCTCTCTAACATTCCTTCTCCACCCCAGGCTCCAACCTCTGCTTTCTGCAAGTGTCCTGGGGCACCCCAGTCTCCATCATCTGTCTTCTGCCACAGTCCTTCTGCTCCCCAGTCTCCAATACCTCCTCTCTGTAACAGTCCTTAAGTAACGCAGTCTTTAACCTCTGCTCTCTGTAAAGGTCCTTCTGCACCCTTGTCTCCAACCTCTTCTTTCTGTATCAGTCTTTATGAACCCCAGTCTTCAACCTCTGCTCTCTGTAACAGTCTTTCTACACCTTAGTCTCTAACCTCTGCTCTCTCTAACAGTCCTTCTGCACCTCAGTCTAAATCGTCTGTTCTCCAAGATCCTTCTTCAGCTCAGTCTGCAACCTGTGCTCTCCTTAAAAGTCCTTCTGGACCCCAGTCTCCAATATCTGCTCTCTATAAGAGTCCTTCTATACCGCAGTCTACAAACTTTGCTCTCTGTAACGGTCTTTCTGCACCCCAATTTCCAACCTCTGCTTTCTGTAAAAGTCCTTCTGAACCTGAGTCTCCTAACTCTACTCTCTATAACAGTCCTTCTACACCTCAGCCTTCAAAATCTGCTCTCTGTAACAGTGCTTCTGCACCTCAGTCTGAAACCTCTGCTCTCCAAGATCCTTCTGCACCCCAGTCTCCAACCACTGCTCTCTGTAACAGTTCAACTGAACCTCAGTCTCCAACCTCTTCTCACTGTAAGATACTTCAGGAACCCAGTCTCCAAACTCTGTTCTCTGTAACAGTCCTTCAGCAGCACAGTCTCAAACCTCTTCTCTATATAATAGTAATTTTGCACCTCAGTCTCTAAACTCTGCTCTCTGCAACAGTCCTTCTGCACCCCAGTCTCCAACCTCTGCTCTCTGCAACAGTCCGTCTGCACCCTAGTTACCAACATCTGATCTCTTCAACAGTACTTCTGCACCCCAGGCTCCAAACTCTGCTTTCTTTATCAGTCCTTCTTCAAAACAGTCTCCAACCTCTGCTTTCTGTAACAGTCCTTCTGCACCTCACTCTGCAACCTCTGCTCTCTGCCACAGTCCGTCTGCACCCCAGTCTTCAAAATCTGCTCTCTACAACAGTCTTTTTCCACTCCAGTCTCCAACCTCTGCTCTCTGTAACCGTCCTTCTGTACTTCAGTCTCAAACCTCTGCTCTCTGTAATGGTTTTTCTGCACCCCAGTCTCCAAAATCTGCTTTCTGTAACAGTTCTTCTGCACCCCAGTCTCTAAACTCTGCTCTTTTTAACAGTCTTACTGCACCTCAGACTCCAACCTCTGCTTTCTGCAACAGTCCTACTGCGCCCCAATCTCCAATCTCTGCTCTCTGCAACAGTTTTTCTGCACCTCAGTGGTCAAACTCTACTTTCTGTAGGATCCTTCTGAAACCCAGTCTCCAACCTCTGCTGTCTGCAATTGTCGACCTGTACTCAACTCTCTAAACTCTGTTCTCTAAAAAAGTTATGGTGCACCCCAGTCTCCAACCTCTGATCCCAGTAACAGGACTCCTGTACCACAGTATCCAACGTCTGTTCTCTATAAGGGTCCTTCTGCACCCCAGTCTCTAAAATCTGCTCTCTGCAAAAGACCTTCTGAACCCCAGTCTCCAACCTCTGCTCTCTGCAACATTTCTTCTTCACCCCAGTCTCAAAACTATGCTCTTTGTACCTGTCCTTCTGCACCCCACTCTCCAACCTCTGCTCTGTGTAACAGTCCTTCTGTAGTGCAGTCTCCAACCTCTTCTCTCTGTAAATGTCCTCTTGCACCCCAGACTCTAACGTCTGCTTTCTGTATCAGTCATTCTGCACTCAAGTCTCAAACCTCTGCTCTCTGTAACAGTCCTTATGAACCTCAGTCTTCAAATTCTGCTCTCTGCAACCGTCCTTCTGCACCCCAATCTACAACCTCTACTCTCTGCAAGAGTCCTTCTACACCCAAGTCACCAACCTCTGCTCTTCAACAGTCCTTCTGTACCTCTGTCTCCAAACTCTGCTCTCTGCACTGGTTTTTCTGCACCTCAGTCTCCAACCTCTACTCTCTGTAATAGTTTTTCTGCACCTCAGTCTCCAACCTATGCTGTCTGTAAGATCCTTCTGCAACCCAATCCCCAAACTCTGCTCTCTGTAACAATCCTACTGCACCACTTATTCAAATTCTTCAATCTGTAACAGGCGTTCTGGACCCCAGTATACAATCTCTGCTCTCTGGAACAATCATTCTGCACCCAAGTCTCCAACCTCTTCTCTCTGCAACAGTCTTTCTGCACCCCAGTCTCGAACATCAGCTGTCTGCAATTGTCCTTCTGCACCTCAGTCTGAATACTCTTCTCTCTGCAACGATCCTTCTGCACCCCAGTCTCCAACCTCTGTTCTATGTAACACTCCTTCTGCATGTCAGTCTCAAACCTCTGCTCTCTGTAAGATCCATCTACTACCCAGTCTCCGAACTCTGCTCACTGTAACAGTCCTTGTGCACCCCAGTCTCCAACCTTTTCTCTCTTTAACAGGCCATCTACACCCAAATCTCAAACCTCTGCAATGTGCAACGGTCCTTCTGCACCCCAGTTTCCAAACTCTCTTCTCAAAAACAGTTCTTCTGTACCACAGTCTTCAACCTCTGTTCTCTGTAAGGGTCCTTCTTCACCCCAGTCTCCAACCTCTCCTTTCTGTATCAGTCCTTCTGCACTACAGTCTCCAAACTCTGCTCTCAGTTACAGTCCTTCTGCACCTCACTCTGCAACCTCTTCTCTCTGCAACAACCCTTCTGCACCCCAGTCTTCAAACTTGCTCTCTGCTACACTCCTTCTGCAATCCAGTCTCCAAAATCTTCTCTCTGCAACAGACCTTCTGTACTGCAGTCTCAAATCTCTGCTCTCTGTAATGGTCCTTCTGCACCCCAGTCTCCAAACTCTGCTTTCTGTATTAGTTTTTCGGAAACCCAGTCTCCAAACTTTGCTCTCTGTAACATTCTTCTGCATCTCAGACTCCAACCTCTGATCTCTGTAAGATCCTTTGAAACCCAGTCTCCAAACTATGCTTTCTGCAATGGTCCTTCTGCTCCCCAGTCTCCAACCTCTGTTCTCTACAACAGTTATTCTGCACCCCAGTCTCCAACCTCTACTCTCTGTAATGGTACCTCTGCACTGCAGTCTCCAACCTCTACTTTCTGTATCAGTCCTTCTGCACTCAAGTCTCTAACCTCTGCTCTCTGTAACAGTCCTTCTGCACCTCAGTCTCCAAATTCTTCTCTCTGCATAAGTCTTTCTCCACTCCAGTATACAACATCTGCTCTCTGCAACAGTCTCTGCACCCCAATCTCGAACCTGTCCTCCTTGCAACAGTTTTTCTGCACCCCAGTTTCCAACCTCCTCTCTGCAACAGTCTTTCTGCACCCAAGTCTCCAACATCTGATCTCTCCAACAGTCCTTCTCCACCCTAGTCTCCAAACTCTACTCTCTGAAACAGTCCTTCTGTATTGCAGTTTCCAAACTCTTCTCACTTTAACGGTCCTTCTGCAACCCAGTCTCCAAACTCTGCTTTCTGTATCAGTCCTTCTGCACCCCAGGCTTCAACCTCTGCTCTCTGTAACAGTCCTTCTGCACCTCAGTCTCCATCACCTGCTCTCTACAACATTCCTTCTCCAAACTAGTCTCCAACCTCTGCTCTTTGCAAAAGTCCTTCTGAACCCCAGTCTCCAACCTCTGCTCATTGTAAAGGTCCTTGTGCACCCCAGTCTTTACAGTCTGCTTTCTGTATCAGTTCTTCTGCACCCAAATTTTCAACCTTTGCTCTCTGTAACAGTCCTTCTGCACCTCAATCTCCAACGTCTGCTTTCTTCAACAGTCATTCTGCACCCCAGTTTCAGACCTCTGCTCTCTGCAACAGTTTTTTCTACACCCAAGTCTCCAACCTCTACTATCTGCAATGATTCTTTTGCACCCAAGTTTCCAACGTCTGCTCTCTGCATCAGTTCTTCTGCACCACAGTCTACAACTTCTGGTCTCTATAAGTTTCTTCTGCAACCCAGTTTCAAAACTCTACTCTCTGTGACATTTTTTTTGCACCCCAGTCTCTAACCTGTACTCCCTATAACAGTCCTTCTGTTCCGCATTCTCCAAACTCTGCTCTCTGCAACTCTCCTTCTGCACCTCAGGCTCCAACCTCTGCTCTCTTCAAAAGTCCTTCTGCACCCCAGTCTCCTAACTATGCTCTCCTCAACATTTCTTCTTCACCCCAGTCTCAAAACTGTGCTCTCTGTAACTGTTCTTCTGCACCCCACTCTCAAACTTCTGCTCTGTGTAACAGTCCTTCTGTACTGCAGTCCCCAACCTGTGGTCTCTGTAACTTTCCTCTACCACCCCAGACTCAAACCTCTGCTTTCTGTATCAGTCCTTCTGAACTCAAGTCTCCACCCTCGGCTCTCTGTAAAAGCACTTATGAACTTAAGTCTTGAAATTCTTCTCTTTGCAACAGTCCTTCTGCGCCCCAATCTACAACCTCTGCTCTCTGCAACAGTCCTTCTACACCCAAGTCTCCAACCTCTGCTCTTCAACAGTCCTTCTGCACCTCAGTCTCCAAACTCTGCTATCTGCATTGGTCTTTCTGCACCTCAGTCTCCAAGCTCTACTCTCTGTAAAAGTCCTTTTGCACCTCAGTCTGCCATATTTACTGTCTGTAAGATCCTTCTGCAATCCAATCCCCAAACTCTGCTCTCTGTATCAGTCCTACTACAACCCTTCGCCAAATTCTACTCTCTGTAACAGGCCTTCTGCAACCCAGTCTACAACCTCTGCTCTCTGGTACGATCCTTCTGCACCCAAGTGTCCAACCTCTCCTCTCTGCAACAGTCTTTCTGAACCCCAGTCTTCAACATCGGCTCTCTGCATTTGTCCTTCTGCACCTCAGTCTGAAAACTCTGCTCTCTTCCACGATCCTTCTGCACCCCAGTCTTAAACCTCTGTTCTCTTCAACAGTCCCACTGCATCCCAGTCTCCAACATCTGGTCTCTGTAACAGTCTTTCTGCATCTAAGTCTTCAAATTCTGCTCTCTGCAACAGTCCTTCTGCAACCCAGTCTTCAACCTCTGCTGTCTGCAACAATCATTCAGCACCCCAGGCTCCAACATCTGATTTCTGTATCAGTCTTGCACCCCAGTCTCCGAAAACTGCTCTCTGTATCAGTCCTTCTGCACCTCAGTCTCCAACCTCTGCTCTCTGCAACGATCCTTCTAAACCACAGACTCCAACCTCTTCTCTCTGCAACCATCCAAGTCTTCAAACTCTGCTCTCTGCAACAGTGCTTCTGTACCCCAGTCCCCAACCTCAGCTCTCTGAAAGATCCTTCTGCACTTAAGTCTCCAAACTCTACTCTCTGTAACAATCCTTCTGCACATCAATCTCCAACCTCTGCTCTCAGCAATGGTCCTTATGCACGCCAGTCTCCAACTTCTGTTCTCTGCAACAGCCCTTCTGTACGACAGTCTTCAACATCTGCTCTCTGTAACAGTACTTCTGTACTGCAGTCTCATAACTCTGCTCTCTGTAACGGACCTTCTTGACCCCAGTCTCCCACCTGTGCTTTCAGTATCAGTCCTTCTGCACCCCATTCTCCAAGCTCTGCTCTCTGTAACTTTCATTCTGCACCTCAGCCTCCAACCTCGGCTCTCTGTATCAGTCCTTCTGCACCCCAGTCTCAAAACTCTGCTCTCTGAAACAGTCCTTCTGCACCTCAGTCTTCAAAAACTGCTCTCTGCAACAGTCCTTCTGCATCCCAGTCTCCAACCTCTGCTCTCTGGAACAGTCCTTCTAGACCCCTGTCTCCAAGATCTGCTCTCTGCAAGGATCGTTCTGAACCCCAGTCTCCAACGTCTATTCTGCAACAGTCTTTCTGCAACCCAGTCTCCAAATTCTGCTCTCTGTAAGATCATTCTGTACCCCAGTCTCCAACCTCTGCTCTGTGCAATGGTCCCTCTGCACCCCAGTCTACAACCTTGTTTTCAAAATCACTTCTTCTGTACAGCAATCTTCAACCTCTGTTCTTTGTAAGGGTCCTTCTTCACCTCAGTCTCCAACCTCTGCTTTTTGTATCAGTCCTTCTGCACCACAGTCTCCAAACTCTGCTCTCTGTAACAGTTTTTCTGCACCTCACTCTGCAATATCTGCTCTTTGCAACAGTTCTTCTCCACCCCAGTCTCCAACCTCTACTCATTGTAACAGTCCTTCTGTACTGCAGTCTCCAAACACTGCTCTCTGCAAAGGTCCCTCTGCACCCGAGTCTCCAACCTTGTTCTCAACAACAGTTATTCTGTACTGCAGTCTTCAAACTAGGTTCTCTGTAAGGGTTCTTCTTTAACCCAGTCTCTAACCTCTGCTCTCTGTAACGGTCTTTCTGCACCTGATTCTCCACACTCTGCATTATTTATCAGTCATTCTGCACCCCAGTCTCCAACCTCTGCTCTCTGTAACAGTCCTTCTGTACCTCAGACTCCAACCTCTGTTCTCTGCAACAGTCCTACTGTGCCCCAATCTCCAAGTTCTGCACTCTGAAACAGTCCTTATGCACCTCTGTGTCCAAACTCTGCTCTCTGTAGGATCCTCCTGAAACCCAGTCTCCAACCTCTGCTTTCTGCAATGGTCCTTCTGCACTCCAGTCTTCAAATTCTGATAGCTACAATAGTTATTCTGCACCCCAGTCTAAAACCTCTTCTCTCTGTAACAGTCATTCTGTACTGCAGTCTCCAAACTCTGTTCTCTGTAAGGGTCCTTCTGCACCACATTCTCCAACCTCTATTTTCTGTATCAGTTCTTTTACACCACATTCTCAAAACTCTGCTGTCTGTATCAGGCTTTCTGCAACTCAGTCTGCAACCTCTTATCTCTGCAATAGTCCATATGCACCCCAGTCTCTAATTTCTGCTCTCTGCAACATTCCTTCTGCACATCAGTCTCCAACATCTGCTGTCTGCCACAGTCCTTCTCCAACCCAGTCTTCAAACTCTGCTCTCTGCAACAGTCCTTCTACACCCCAGTCTTCTGCCTCTGCTTTCTTTATCAGTCCTTCTGCACCAGAGTCTCCAAACTCTGCTCTCTGTAATAGTCCTTCTGCACCTCACTCTGAAACCTCTGCTCTCTGCAACAATCCCTCTGCACCCCAGTCTTCAAACTCTGCTCTCTGTAACAGTCTTTCTGTACTGCAGTCTCCAACCTCTTCTCTCTGTAACAGTCCTTCTAAACCCGAGTCTCCAAACTCTGGGTTATGTGTCACTCATTCTGCACACCAGTATCCAAACTCTGCTCCTGTAAAAGTCCTTCTGAACCTCAGAATCCAACCTCTGTTCTCTGCAAAAGTACTTCTGCGCCCCAATCTCCAACCTCTGCTCCTTCAACAGTCCTTCTGCACCTCAGTGTCCAAACTCTGCTCTCTGTAGGATCCTTCTGAAACCCAGTCTCTAACTCTGCTTTCTGCAATGGTCCTTCTGCACCTCAGACTGCAAACTCTGTTCTCTGCAGGAGTCATTCTACACCCCTGTCTCCATAATCTGCTCGCACCAATGATCCTTCTGCACCCAAGTCTCCAACATCTGCTCTCTGCAACAGTCCTTCTCCACCCCAGTCTCCAAACTCTGCTCTCTGCAACAATCCATCTGCACACCAGTCTCCAAACTCTGCTTTCTGTATCAGTCCTTCTGCACCCCAGTCTTCAACCACTGCTCTCTTAAAAGTCCTTTTTCATCTCAGTCTCAAAACTCTGCTTTCTGCAACCGTCCTTCTGCACCCCAGTCTCCAAACTTTGCTCTCTGCAACGATCCTTCTGCACCCTAGTATCAAACCTCTGCTCCCTGCAACAGTCCTTCTGAACCCCAGTCTCCAGAATCTGCTCCCTGCAACAGTTCTTCTGTACCTCAGTCTGAAAAATCTGCTCTCTGCAATATCCTTCTGCACTTCAGTCTCCAAACTCTGCTCTCTTTAACAGTCCTTCTGTACCTCAGTCTCCAAACTTTGCTCTATGCAACAGTCCTTCTGCACCCAAGTCTCCAACATCTGCTCTCTGGAACAGTTCTTCTACACCCCAATCTCCATACTCTGCTTGCCCCAACGATCCTTCAGCAACCCAGTCTCCAACCTCTGGTCTCTACATCAGTACTTTTGCATCCCAGTCTTCAACCTCTGCTCTCTGTAACCATCCTTCTCTACCGCAGTCTCAAACTTCTGTTCTCCGTAAGGGTCCTTATGCACCCCAGTATCCAAACTCTGCTTCCTGTATCTGTCATTTTGCACCACAGTCTCAAAACTCTTCCCTCTGTAACAGTCCTTCTGCAAGTCAGTCTACAACCTCTGCTCTCTGCAACAGTCCTACTGCACCCCAGTCTTTATCCTCTGCTCTCTGCAACAGTCATTTGCACCCAAATCTCCAACCTCTGCTCTCTATAACAGTCTTTCTGTACTGCATTCTTCAACATCTGCTCTCTGTTAGGGTACTTCTACACCCGAGTCTCCAAACTCTGCTTTCTATATCAGTCCTTCTGCACCCCAGTCTCCAACCGATGCTCTGTGTAAGTGTCCCTCCGCACCTTAGTCTCCAACCTTTGCTCTCTGCTACAGTCCTTTTAGACCCCAGTCTCCAACCTCTGATCTCTCTAACAAGGCTACTGCACCTCCGTCTACAACTTCTGCTCTCTGCAATGGTCCTTCTGCACCTGAGTCTCCAACCGCTACTCTCTGTTACAGTTCTTCTACACCTCAGTCTCCAAACTCTGCTCTATATAAGTTCCTTCTGCAACCCAGTCTCCACACTCTGCTCTCTGTAAAAGAACTTCTGCACCCCAGTTTCCAAACTCTGCTCTCTGTATCAGTCCTTCTGCACCCCAGTCTCCAACCTCTGCTTTCTGCAATGATCCCTCTGCACTCCAGTCTCCAACGTCTGCTAGCTGCAACAGTCTTTGTGCACCCCAGTCTCCAGCATCTGCTCTCTGCAACAGTCCTTCTTAACCTCAGTCTGAAAATTTTGCTCTCTGCAACAATCCTTCTGCACCCCAGACTCCAACATCTGCTCTCTTTAAGATCCTTCTGCAACACAGTCTCCCAATTCTGCCCTCTCTAACAGTCCTTCTGCAAACTTTTTCCAAACTCTCCTCTCCATAAAATGCCTTCTGCACCCCAGTCTCCAACCTCTGCTCTCTGTAACATTCCTGCTTCACCTAGGTCTACAATCTCTGCTCTCTCTAAGATCCTTCTGCAACCTTGTCTAAAAACTCTGCTCTCTGTAACAGTTATTCTGCATCCCAGATTCCAGCCTCCGCTGTCTGTAACAGGCCTTGTGCACCCTAATCTCCAACCTCTACTCTCTGTAACAGTCTTTTTGCACCTCAGTATCCAACCACTGCTCTCCTCAACAGTCCGTCTGCACCCCTGTCTCCAACCTCTCTGTAAAATCCTTCTGCATCCCAGTTTTCAAACTCTGCTCTCTGTAACATTTTTTTTCCACCACAGTCTACAACCTCAGGATTCTGCACCGGTCCTGCAGCACCCCAGTCTCCAAACTCTATTCTCTGCAACAGTTCTTCTGCTCCCCAGTCTCAAACCTCTGCTTTCTGTATCAGTCCTTCTGCACCACTGTTTCCAACCTCTGCTCTCTGCAATCTTACTTCTGCACCCCATTCTCTAACCTCTGCTCTCTACTACAGTTCTTCTGAACCACAGTCTACAACATCTGCTCTCTGCAACAGTCCTTCTGTACCCTAGTCTCCATACTCTGCTCTGTGTAACAGTCCTTCTGTACTGCAGCCTCCCACCTCTGCTATCTGTAACGGTCCTTCTGCACCCCAGTCTTCAACCTCTGCTTTTTTATTAGTAATTCTGCACCCCAGTCTCCAACATTTGCTCTCTGTAACATTCTTTCTGCAACTCAGTCTCCAACTTCTGTGATCTGGGACAGTTCTTCTGCACCACAGTCTCCAAACTCTGCTCTATGCAACAGTTCTTCTGCACCCCAGTCTCCAACATCTGCACTCTGAAACAGTTCTTCTCCACTCCAGTCTCAGACCTCTTCTCTCTGCTATAGTCCTCCTGTATTGCAGTCTCCACACTCTGCTCTCTGTAACGGTCCTTCTGCACCCCAGTCTCCAACCTCTGCTTTCTGTATCAGTTTTCTGCACCCCAGTCTTCAACACCTGCTCCCTGCAACAGTCCTTCTTCACCCCAGTCTCCAACATCTGCTCTGTGTAAAAGTCCTTATGCACCCCAGTCTCCAACCTCTGCTCTCTGCAACGATCCTTCTGCATCCCAGTATCCAACATCTGCTCTCTGCAACAGTCCTTCTGCAACCAAGTCTCCAACATCTCCTCTCAGCAACATTCCTTCTGCGCCTCAGTCTGGAAACTCTGCTGTCTGCAACGATCCTTGTGCACCCCAGTCTCCAAAATATGCTGTCTGTAACAGTCTTCCTGCACCTTGGTCTAAAATCTCTGCTCTCTGTAAGATCCTTCTGCAACCTTGTCTAAAACTCTGCTCTCTGTAACAGTTATTCTGCACCCCAGATTCCAAACTCTGCTCTCTGTAATAGGCCTTTTGCACCCCAATCTCCAACCTCTACTCTCTGTAACAGTCTTTTTGCACCTCAGTCTCCATCCTCTGATCTCTGCAACGATCCTTTGCAACCCAGTGTCAAACGTCTCCTCTTCTTAACAGTCCTTCTGCACCCCTGTCTTCAACCTCTGCTTTCTGTAAGATTCTGCTGCATCCCAGTTTTCAAACTCTGCTCTAGTAACATTCCTTTTCCACCACAGTCTCCAACCTCTGGATTCCACACCGGTCCTGCTGCACCCCAGTCTCCAAACTGTTTTCGTGGCAACAGTTCTTCTGCTCCCCAGTCTCTAAATTCTGCTCTCTGTAACAGTCCTTCTGTACCGCAGTCTTCAAACTCTTCTCTCTGTAATGTTCCTTCTGCACCCTAGTCTCAAACCTCTGCTTTCTGTATCAGTCCTTCTGCACAACTGTTTCCAACCTCTGCTCTCTGCAACCTTACTTCTGCACCCCATTCTCTAACCTCTGCTCTCTACTACAGTTCTTCTGAACCACAGTCTACAACATGTGCTCTCTGCAACAGTCCTTCTGTACCCTAGTCTCCATACTCTGCTCTGTGTAACCGTCCTTCTGTACTGCAGCCTCCCACCTCTGCTCTCTGTAACAGTCCTTCTGCACTTCAGTCTCCAACCTCTGCTCTTTGCAACCTTACTTCTGCACCCCATTCTCTAACCTCTGCTCTCTACTACAGTTCTTCTGAACAACAGTCTAAAACATCTGCTCTCTGCAACACTCCTTCTGTACCCTAGTCTCCAAAATCTGCTCTCTGTAACGGTTTTTCTGCACCAGAGTCTCCAGACTCTGCTCTCTGTAACAGTCCTTCTGCATCTCAGTCTCCAATTTCTGCTCTCTGCAACAGTCCTTCTGCACCCAAGTCTCCAACATCTCCTCTCAGCAACAGTCTTTCTGCGCCTCAGTCTGGAATCTCTGCTGTCTGCAATAATCCTTGTGCACCCCAGTCTCCAAAATATGCTGTCTGTAAGAGTCTTCCTGCACCTCGGTCTACAATCTCTGCTCTCTGTAAGATCTTTCTGCAACCTTGTCTAAAAACTCTGCTCTCTGAAACAGTTATTCGGCAGCCCAGTTTCAAACCTCTACTCTCTACAACGATCCTTCTGCACCCCAGTCTTCAAACCCTGCTCTCTGCAACAGTCCTTCTGCACGTCAATCTCCAACATCTGCTCTCTGTAAGATTTTTCTTACAAAACTCCAAAACTCTTCCATCTGTAACAGTCCTTCTGGAGCCGTTCTCCAAACTCTGCTCTCCGTAAAAGGCTTTCTGCACCCCAGTCTCAAACCTCTGCTCTCTGTAACACTCCTGCTGCACCTCGGTCTACAATCTCTGCATTCTGTAAGATCCTTTTCAACCTTGTCTATCAACTCTGCTCTCTGTAACAGTTCTTCTGCACCCCAGTCTCCAAACTCTGCTTTCTGTAACAGGCCTTTTAAATCCCAATCCCCAACCTCTACTCTCTGTAACAGTCTTTTTGCACCTAAGTCTCCAACATCTTCTCTCTGCAACGATCCTTCTGCACCCCAGTCTCCAACTTCTCCTCTCCTCAACAGTCCTTCTGCACCCCTGTCTCCAACCTGTGCTCTCTGTAAGTTCCTCCTGCACCCCAGTTTCTAAACTCTGCTCTCTGTAAGGTCATTCTGCACCCCAGTTTCTAAACTCTGCTCTCTGTAACATTCCTTCTCCAACCCAGTCTCCAACATCTGCTTTCTTCAACGGTCCTGATGCAACCCAGTCTCCAACCTCTGTTCTCTGCAACAGTCCTTCTACTCCCCAGTCTCCAACCTCTGCTCTCTGTAACAGTCCTTATGTACCACAGTCTTCAACCTCTGCTCTCTGTAACGGTCCTTCTGCAACTCAGTCTCCAAACTCTGATTTTTGAATCAGTCCTTCTGAATACCAATCTCCAACCTCTGCTCTCTGTATCTATTATTCTGCACTCAGTCTCCAACCTGTGCTTTCTGCAACAGTCCTTCTTCACACCAGTCTCCAACCTCTGCTCTCTGTAACGGTCGTTCTGCACCAGAGTTTCAAACCTCTGCTTTCTGTATCAGTCCTTCTGCAATAGGGTTTCCAAACTCTGCTCTTTGTAACAGTCCTTCTGCACCTCTGTCTCCAACCTCTGAAATCTGCAACCTTAATTCTGATCCCCATTCTCTAACCTCTGCTCTCTGCAACAGTCCTTTTTAACCACAGTCTCCAACTTCTGCTCTCTATAACGGTCCTTCTGCACTCCAGACTCAACCTCTGCTTTCTCTATCAGTAATTCTGCACCCCCAGTCTCCAAACTTCGCTATCTGTAACATTCTTTCTGCCCCTCAGTCTCCAACCTCTGCTCTCTGTGACAGTTCTTCTGCACCCCAGTCTCCAAACTCTCCTCTCTGCAACAGTTCTTCTGCACACCAGTATCCATCATCTGCACTCTAAAACACTTCTTCTCCACCCCAGTCTCCAACCTCTTCTATCTGTAACAGTCCTCCTGTATTGCAGTCTCCAAAGTCTCCTCTCTGCAACAGTTCTTCTGTACCTCAGTCTGAAAACTCTGCTCTCTGCAACGACCATTCTGCATCCCAGTCTCCCACCTCTGCTCTCTGTAACAGTCCTTCTTCAACCTCAGTCTCCAAACTCTGCTCTCTGTAAGATCCTTCTGCAACCCAGTCGTTAAACTCTGAACTCTGTAACAGTCTTTCTGCACAACAGGCTCCAACCTATGCTCTCTGTACCAGGACTTCTGCCACCCAGTCTCCAAACTCTTCTCTCTGTAACAGGCCTTCTGCACAACAGTCTCCAATCTCTTCTCTCTTCAACGATTCTTCTCCACCTCAGTCTCCAGATTCTGCTCTCTACAACTGTTCTTTGCATCCCAGTCTCCAAACTCTGCTCTCTGAAAGATCCATCTGAACCCCAGTCTCCAACCTCTGCTCTCACTAACAGTCCTTCTGCACCCCAGTCTCAAAACTCTGCTCTCTGTAACAGTCCCTCTGCACCTCAGTCTCCAACCTCTGCTCTGTGTAACAGTCCTTCTGCACCCCAGTCTCTAAAATCTGCTCTCTGTCGAAGTCCTTCTGCACCCCAGTCTTCAACATCTGCTCTCTGGAACAGTCCTTCTGCAGCCCAGTCTCAAAACTCTGTTCTCTGCAACGATCCTTCTGGACCCCAGTCTCCAACGTCTGCTCTCTGCAGCAGTCCTTTTGCAACACAGTCTCCAACCTCTTCTCTTTGTAAGATTCTTCTGCACTCTAGTTTCCAAACACTGTTCTCTGTAACATTCCTTCTCCACCCGAGTCTCCAACCTCTATTTTTTGCAACAGTCCTTCTGCTCCCCAGTCTCCAAGATCTGCTCTCTGTAACAGTCCTTCTGTACCGCAGTCTCCAAACTCTGCTCTTTGTAAGGTCCTTCTACACCCCAGTCTCCAAACTCTGCTTTCTGTAACAGTCTGTCTGAACCATAGTCTCCAACCTCTGTTCTCTGTATCTATTCTTCTCCACCTCAGTCTCCAACCTGTGCTCTATGTAAGAGTCCTTCTGCACCACAGTCTCCAACCTCTTCTCTCAGTAACAGTCCTATACTGCAGTCTCCAATCTCTGTTCTCTATAAAGGTCCTTCTGCACCCCAATTTCCAAACTCTGCTTCCTGTAACAGTCCTTCTGAACCTGAGTCTCCAAACTCTGCTCTCTGTAACAGTCCTTCTACACCTCAGTCTCCAACCTCTGCTCTCTGCAACGACCGTTCTGCATCCCAGTCTCCTACCTCTTCTCTCTGTAACAGTCCTTCTACAACTCAGTCTCCCAACTCTGCTCTCTATAAGATTTTTCTGCAACCCAGTCTTTAAACTCTGCACTCTGTAACAGTCCTTCTGTACAACAGGCTCCAACCTATGCTCTCTTTACCATAACTTCAACCACCCAGTCTCCAAACTCTGCTCTCTGTAAAAGGCCTTCTACACCCCAGTCTCCAACCTCTTCTCTCTTCAACGATTCTTCTCCACCACAGTCTCCAGATTCTGCTCTCTGCAACAGTCCTTTGCACCCCAGCCTCCAAACTCTGCTCTCTGAAAGATCCATCTGAACCCCAGTCTCCAACCTCTGCTCTCTGTAACAGTCCTTCTGAACCCCAGTCTCAAAATTCTGCTCTCTGTAACAGTTCCTCTGCACCTCAGTCTCCAAACTCTGCTCTGTGTAACAGTCCTTCTGCACCCAGTCTCTAAAATCTTCTCTCTTCCACAGTTCTTCTGCACCCCAGTCTTCAACATCTGCTCTCTGGAACAATCCTTCTGCACCCCAGTCTCAAAACTCTGCTCTCTGCAACGATCCTTCTGGACCCCAGTCTCCAATGGCTACTCTCTGCAACAGTCCTTCTGCAACACAGTCTCCAAACTCTTCTCTTTGTAAGATCCTTCTGCACTCCAGTTTTCAAACTCTGTTTTCTGTAACATTCTTTCTCCACCCGAGTCTCCAACCTCTGTCCTCTGCAACAGTCATTGTGCTCCCCAGTCTCCAAACTCTTCTCTTTGTAAGGGTCTTTCAGCACCCCAAACTCTGCTTTCTGTATCAGTCCTTTTGAACCTCAGTCTCAAACCTCTGCTCTCTGTATCTATCCTTCTGCATTTCAGTCTCCAACCTGTGCTCTCTGTAATATTCTTTCTGCACCCCAGTCTCCAAACTCTGCTCTCTGTAACAGTTTTTCTATACCACACTCTCCAACCTCTGGTCTCTGTAACGGTTCAACAGCACCCCAATTTCCAACCGCTGCTTTCTGTAACAGTCCTTCTGCAACTCAGTCTCCAATTTCTGCTCTCTGTAACATTGCTTCTACACCTCAGTCTCTAAACTATGTTCTCTGTAACAGTCCACCTGCACCTCAGTCTCCAACCTCTGCTCTCTGTAAGAACCTTCAGCAACCCAGTCTCCAAACTCTGCTCTCTATAACTGTCCTTCTGCACCCCAGTCTCCAAACTCTCCTCTCTATAACAGGCCTTCTGCACGCCAGTCTCCAAACTTTTCTCTCTTTAGCAGGCCTTCTGCACCCCAGTCTCCAAAATCTACACTGTGAAACGATACTTCTGCACCCCAGTCTCCAACCTCTGCTCTCTGCAATAATGCTACTGCACCCCAGTCTACTACCTCTGCTCTCCCCAACAGTCCTTCTGCACCTCAGTCTCCAAATTCTTTTCTCTGTAAGATCCATCTTCACCCCAGTATCCAACCTCTGCTCTCTGCAACAGTCCTTCTGAATCCAAGGCTCAAACCTCTTCTCTTTGTAACAAGACTCCCGTACCTCAGTATCCAACTTCTGCTCTCTGCAACAGTCCTTCTGCACCGCAGTCTCCAACCACTGCTCTCTAAAACTGTCCTTCTGGAGCCCAGTCGCCAACCTCTACTCTCTGTAACAGTCATTCTGCACTTCACTCGCCAACCTCTGCTCTCTGTAGTATCCTTCTAAGACCCAGTCTCTAAAATCTGCTCTCTGTAACAGTCCTTCTGAACAACAGTCTCCAACCTCTTTTCTCTGCAACCATCCGTCTTAACCCCAGTCTCCAACCTCTGCTCTCTACAACAGTCCTTCTGCACCCTAGTCTCCAACAACTGCTCTCTACAACAGTCCTTCTGCACCTCAGTCTGAAATCTCTGCTGTCTTCAACGAACTTTCTGCACCCCAGTCTCCTACCTCTGCTGCCTATAACAGTCCTTCTGCACCTCATTCTACCAACTCTGCTCTCTGTAAAATACTTCTGCAACCCACTCTCCAACTTCTGCACTCTGTAAGATATTTCTGTACCCCTGTCTCCAAGATCTGCTATTTGCATTGATCCTTCTGCACCCCAGTCTCCAAAATCTGTTCTATGTAACAGGACTTCTACACCTCAGTCTCCAACCTCTGCTCTCTGCAACAGTCTTTCTGCACCCCAGTATCTAAATTCTGCTCTCTGCAAAAGTCCTTCTGTACTGCATTCTCCAACCTCTACTCTCTGTAACATTCTTTCTTCAACCGATACTAGAGTCTCTGCTTTCTGTAACAGGCCTTCTGCACCCCAGTCTCCAACCTCTGCTCTCTAAAACAGTTTTTCTGCACTTCAGTCTCCAACCTCTGCTCTCTCAAACAGTCCTTCTGCATCCCAGTCTCCAAACTCTGCTCACTGTAACAATCTTTCTGCACCTCAGTCTGTAAACTCTGTTCTCTTCAATGGTCCTTCTGCACCTCAGTCTCCAACCTATACTCTCTGTAACAGTACTTCTTCACTTCAGTCTCCAACCTCTGCTATCTGTTGGATCCTTCGCCAACCCAGTCTCCCAACTCTGCTCTCTGTAACATTCCTTCTGCACATCAGTATTCAATCTCTTCTCTCTGCAACGATCATTCTTAACCCCAGTCTCCAACCTCTGCTCACTGCAACAGTCCTTCTACACCCCAGTCTCCAACATCTGGTCTCTGCAACAGTCATTTTGCACCACAGTCTGAAAACTCTGTTGTCTGAAACGAACCTCATGCAGCCCAGTCTCCTACCTCTGCTGTCGGTTACAATCCTTCTTCACCCCAGTCTCCGACCTCTGCTCTCTCTAAGATCCATCTGAACCCCAGTCTCCAACATCTGCTCTCTGTAACAGTCCTTCTGCACCTCAGTCTCCAACCTTTGCTCTCTGTAAAAGCCTTCTGCATCCCAGTCTGCAAACTCTGCTCTCTGCAACGATTTTTCTGGACCCCAGTCTCCAACGTCTGCTCTCTGCAACAGTCCTTCTGCACCACGGTCTCCAACCTCTGCTCTCTGTAAGATCTTCCTGCACTCCAGTTTCCAAACTCTGGTCTTTCTAACATTTCTTCTCAACCCTAGTCGCCAACCTTGGCTTTCTGAATGGGTCCTGCGGCACCCCAGTCTCCAAACTCTGTCCTCTGCAACAGTCCTTCTGATCCCCAGTCTCCAATATCTGCTCTCTGTAACAGTCCTCTGTACCGCATTCACCAAACTCTGCTCTTTGTAAAGGTTTTTCTGTACCCCAGTCTCCAACCTCTGCTTTCTGTATCAGTCCTTCTGAACCCCAGTCTTCAACCTCTGCTCTCTGTGTCTATTCTTCTTCACCTCAGTCTCCAACCTGTGCTTTCTGAATCCAAGTCTCCCACCTCTGCTCTCTGTAACAGTCCTTCTATACCGTAGTCTCCAACCTCTAATCTCTGTAACGGTCCTTCTGCACCCCAATTTACAACCTCTGCTTTCTGTAACAGTCCTTCTGAACCTCAGTCTGAAACCTCTGCTCTCCACGATCCTTCTGCACCCCAGTCTCCAACCACTGCTCTCTGTAACAGTCCACCTACAACTTAGTCTCCAAACTCTGCTCTCTGTAACATCCTTCAACAACCCAGTCTTCAAAATCTGCTCTCTTTACCAGTCCTTCTGCACCCCAGTCTCCAACCTCTCCTCTCTGTAACAGGCCTTCTGCACGCAAGTCTCTAACCTCTGCTCTCTGTAACGATCCTTCTGCACCCCAGACTTTAACCTCTGCTCTCTGCAATGATCCTACTGCACCCCAGTCTCCAACCTCTGATCTGTATAACAGTCATTCTTCACCTCAGTCTCCAAATTCTGCTCTCTGTAAGATCCTTCTGCTCTGCTCTCTCCAACCTCTGCTCTCTGTAGCAGTCCTTTTGCACCCCAGTCTCCAACCTCTGATCTCCGCAAAAGTTCTTCTGCACCCCAGTCTCAAACTCTGCTCTCTGCAACAGTCCTTCAGCACCCTAGTTACCAACATCAGCTCTCTTTTACATTCCTTCTTCACCCCAGTTTCCAATCTCTGCTCTCTGTAACAGTCCTCCTGTACTGCAGAATCCAACCTCTGCTCTCTGTAACGGTCTTTCTGCACCCCATACTCCAATCTCTGGTTTCTGTATCACCCCTTCTGCACCCCAGTCTCCAACTTCTGCTCTCTATTACAGTCCTTCTGCACCCCAGTCTCCACAGTCCGCTATCTGCAACAATCCTTCTGCACCCCAGTCTCCAACCTCTTCTCTCTGTAACAATCCTTCTGCATCTCTGTCTCCAAACTCTGTACTCTGCAACGTTACTTCTGCACCTCAGTCTCCAACATCTACTCTCTTAACAGTCTTTCTGCACCTGATTCTTTAACCTCTGCTCTCTGTAAGAAACTTCTCCAACCCAGTCTCCAAACTCTGCTCTCTGTAACAGTCCTTCTGCACACCAGTCTCAAAACTCTGCTCTCTGCACCGATCCTTCTTCACCCCAGTCTCCAACCTCTGCTCTCTGCAACAATTCTTTTGCACACCAGTCTCCAAAATCTGCTCTCTGCAGGAGTCCTTCAGCAACTCAGTCTAAAAACTCTTCTCTCTGCAACGACCCTTCTGCACCTCAGTCTAGTAACTCTGCTCTCTGTAAGACCCTTCTGAAACCCAGTCTTCAAACTCTGCTCTCTGTAACAGTCCTTCTGCCGAATAGTTCCGAACCTCTTCTCTCTGTAACAGGAATTTTACAACCCAGTCTCGAACCTCTGCTCTCTGTAACAGGCCTTCAGAACCCCAGTCTCCAACCTCTTCTCTCTGCAATGATTTTTCTTCACCCCAGTCTCCATCCTCTGCTCTCGGCAACATTCCTGAACCCTAGTCACCAAACTCTGTTCTCTGTAAGGTCTTTATGCACTCCAGGCTTCAACCTCATCTCTCTGCAACGATTCTTGTCCATCCCAGTCTCCAACATCTGCTCTCTGCAACAGTCCTTTTGCAACGCAGTATCTAAATTTTGCTCTTTGTAAGATCAATCTGAATCCCAGTCTCCAACCTGTGCTCTCTGAAACACTCCTTCTGCACACCAGTCTCCAAACTCTGGTCGCTGTAACTGTCATTCTGCACCTCAGTCTCCAAATTCTCCTCTCTTTAACAGTCCATCTGCACCCCAGTCTCTAAAATCTGCTGTCTGCAACGATCCTTCTGGACTACGTCTCCAACTTCTGCTCTGTGCAACAGTCCTTCTGCACCACAGTCTCCAACCTCTGCTCTCTGTAAGATCCTTCTGCACTCCAGTTACTAAACTCTGCTCTCTGTAACATTCCTTGTCCACCTCAGTCTCCAACTTCTTTCCTCTGCAACAGTCCTTCTGCTCCCCAGTCTCTGAGATCTGCTCTGTGTAACAGTCCTTCTGTACCGCAGTCTCCAAACTCTGCTCTCTGTAACGGTCCTTGTACACCCCAATTTCCAAACTCTGCTTTCTGTAACAGTCCTTCTGCACCTCAGACTCCAAACTCTGCTCTCTCTAACACTCCTTCTACACCTCAGTCTCCAACCTCTGCTCTCTGCAACAGTCCTTCTGCACCCCAGTCTCCAACCTCTGGTATTGGTAACAGTCCTATACCGCAGTTTTCAACCTCCGCTCTCTTTAACGGTCCTTCTGCATCCCAATTTCCAAACTCTGCTTCCTGTAACAGTCCTTCTGCACCTGAATCTCCAAACTCTGCTCTCTGTAACAGTCCTTCTACAACCCAGTCTCCAATCTCTGCTCTCTGCAACAGTCCTTCTGCACCCCAGTCTCCAACATATGCTCTCTGCAACAGTCCTTCTCACCTCAGCCTGAAAACTCTGCTGTCTGGAATGAACCTTTTTCACCCCAGTCTCCTACCTCTGCTCTCTGTAACAGTCCATCTACACCTCAGTCTCCAACCTCTGCTCTCTTTAACAGTCCGTCTGCACCTCAGTCTCAAAATTCTGCTCTCTGTAAGATTTTTCTGCACCGCTGTCTCCAATCTCTGCTCTCTGTAACAGTATTTCTGCAACCCAGTCTCCAACCTCTGCTCTCTGCAACAGTTCTTCTCCACCCCAGTCTAAAACATCTGCTCTCTGAAACAGTCCTTGGGCACCCTAGTTACCAACATCAGCTCTCTTTTACAGACCTTCTGCATCCCAGTCTCCAACCTGTGTTCTCTGTAACAGTCCTCCTGTACTGCAGAATTTAACCTCTGCTCTCGATAACAGTCTTTCTGCACCCAAGACTTTAATCTCTGCTTTCTGTATCAGTCCTTATGCACCCCAGTCTCCAAAGTCTGCTATGTGCAACAGTCTATCTGCACCCAGTCTCCAAACTCTTCTCTCTGTAAAAATCCTTGTGCATCTCAGTCTCAAAACTCTGTATTCTGAAATGTTACTTCTGCACCTCAGTCTCCGACATCTACCCTCTGTATCAGTCTTTCTGCACCTGATTCTTCAATTCTCCTCTCTTTAGGATCCTTCTCCAACCCAGTTTCCAAACTCTGCTCTCTGTAACAGTCCTACAGCACACCAGTCTCCAAAATATGCTCTCTGCAACAGTCCTTCAGCAACTCAGTCTAAAAACTCTGCTCTCTGCAATGATCCTTCTGCACCTCAGTCTCCTACCTCTGGTCTCTGTTAGACCCTTCTGCAAACCAGTCTCCAAACTCTGCTCTCGGTAACAGTCCTTCTGCAGAATAGTTTTCAACCTCTGCTCTCTATAACAGGATTTTTGCAACTCAGTCTCGAATCTGCTCTCTGTAAAAGGCCTTCAGAACCTCTTCTCTCTGCAATGATTTTTCTCCACCCCAGTCTCCAACCTCTGCTCTCAGCAACAGTCGTTCTGCACCCTAGACACGAACCTCTGCTCTCTGTTAGATCCTTATGCACTCCAGTCTCCAACCTCTTCTCTCTGCAACGATTCTTCTCTGCCAAGTCTCCAACATCTGCTCTCTGCAACGTTCCTTTTGCACCCCAGTCTCCAAACTCTGCTCTCTGTAAGATCCATCTAAAACCCAGTCCCCAATCTCTGCTCTCTGTAACAGTCCTTCTGCATACCAGTCTCCAAACTCTGCTCTCTGTAACTGTCCTTCTGCTCCTCAGTCTCCAAACTCTTCTCTCTGTAACAGTCCATCTGCACCTCAGTCTCTAAAATCTGCTCTCTGCAACGATCCTTCTGGACCCCAGTCTCCAACTTTTGCTCTGTGCAACAGTCCTTCTGCACCACACTCTCCAGACTCTGCTCTCTGTAGGATTCTTCTGCACTCCAATTTCCAAACTCTGCACTCTGTAACATTCCTTCTCCACCCCAGTCTCCAACTTCTGTCCTCTGCAACAGTCCTGCTGCTCCGCAGTCTCCGAGATCTGCTTTGTGTAACAGTCATTCTGTACTGAAGTCTCTAAACTCTGCTCTCTGTAAGGGTCCTTCTCCACCCTAATTTCCAACCTCTGATTTCTGTAACAGTCCTTCTCCACCTCGGTCTCAAAACTCTGCTCTCTGTAACACTCCTTCTACACCACAGTCTCCAACCTGTGCTTTCTATAACATTCTTTGTGCACCCCAGTCTCCAACCTCTGCTCTCAGCATTGGTACCTCTTAACCCCAGTCTCCAACATTGTTCTCTACAGCAGTCCTTCTGTACTGCAGTCTCCAACCTCTGTACTCTGTAAGGGTCCTTTTGCAACCCAGTCTCCCACCTCTACTTTCTATATCATTCCTTCTGCACCACAGTCTCCAAACTCTGCTCTCTGTAACCGTCATTCTGCACCTCACTCTGCAACTTCTGCTCTCCAAAATAGTCCTTCTGCAACCAGTCTTCAAACTCTGCTCTCTGCAAGAGTCCTTCTGCACCCCAGTCTCCATCCTCTGCACTCTGCAACAGTCGTTTTCCACCCTAGTCTCCAACGTTTGCTCTCTGTAATGGTCCTTCTGCACCCCAGTCTCCAAACTCTGCTTTCTGTATCAGTTCTTCTGCACCCCAGTCTACAACCTGTGCTCTCTGTAATAGTCTTTCTGCACCTCATACTCCAACCTCTGCTCTCTAATACAGTCTTTCAGTGCCCCAATCTCCAACCTCTTCTCTCTGCCACAGTCCTTCTGCACCTCAGTTTCAAGACTCTGCTCTTTGTATGATCCTTCTGAAACCCTGTCTCCTACCTTTACTTTCTGCAATGGTCCTTCTGTAAACCAGTCTCCAACCTCTGTTCCTTCAACAGTCATTCTGCACCCCAGTCTTCAACGTCTGCTCTCTGTAAGGGTGCTTCTGCACCCCAGTCTTAAACCTCTGCTTTCTGTATCAGTCTTTCTACACTGCAGTCTGTAAACACTGCTCTCTCCAACGATCCTTCTTCACCTCAGTCTCCAACCTCAGCTGTATGTAACAGGCCTTTTGCCCCCAGTCTCCAAACTCTTCTCTCTTCAATGATCCTTCTCCCCCCCAGTCTCCAATCTCTGCTATCAGCAACAGTCCTTCTGAACCCCAGTCTCCAAGCTATTCTCCCTGTAAGATCTTTCTGCACACCTGTCTCCAACCTCTGCTCTCTATAACACTCCTCTATACCCCAGTCTCCAACTTCTGCTCTCTGTAATGGTCCTTCTGCACCTCAGTCTCCAAAATCTGCTCTCTGCAACACTCCTTCTGCACCCCAGTCTTCAACGTCTGCTCTCTGTAAGGGTCCTTCTGCACCCCAGTCTTAAACCTCTGCTTTCTGTATCAGTCTTTCTACACTGCAGTCTGTAAACACTGCTCTCTCCAACGATCCTTCTTCACCTCAGTCTCCAACCTCTGCTGTATGTAACAGGCCTTTTGCCCCCAGTCTCCAAACTCTTCTCTCTTCAATGATCCTTCTCCCCCCCAGTCTCCAATCTCTGCTATCAGCAACAGTCCTTCTGCACCCCAGTCTCCAACCTATTCTCCCTGTAAGATCTTTCTGCACACCTGTCTCCAACCTCTGATCTCTGTAACACTCCTCTATACCCCAGTCTCAAACTTCTGCTCTCTGTAATGGTCCTTCTACACCTCAGTCTCCAAAATCTGCTCTCTGCAACACTCCTTCTGCACCCCAGTCTCCTAACTTTGCTCTCTGCAACAGTTTCTCTGCACCTCAGTCTCCAACCTGTGCTCTCAGTAAAAGTCCTTCTGCACCACAGTCTCCAACCTCTGCTCTCTCTAACAATTTTTCTGAACCCCAGTCTCCAAACTATTCTCTCTGCAACGATCCTTCTGCACCCCAGTCGCCAAAGTTTGCTCTCTGTAACAGTCCTTCTGCACCCCAGTCTTCAAAATCTGCTTACTGTAACAGTCTTCTGCATCTGAGTCTCCATACTCTGCTCTATAAAACAATACTACTTCACCCAAGTCTCCAATGTCTGCTCTCTAATAAGTCCTTCTAAACCCTAGTCTCCAACCTCTGTTCTCTGTAACAGTCCTTCTACACCCCATTCTCCATACTCTGCTCACCCCAAGAATACTTCTGCACCCAAGTCTCCATCCGCTGCTCTCTGCAACTTTCCTTTTGGACCCCAGTCTCCAGCATCTGCTCTCTGCAACAGTCCTTCTCCACCCCAGTCTCCAAACTGTGCTCTCTGTAACAGTCTTTCTGGACCCAAAACTCCAACCTCTACTCTCTGCAACAGTCCTTCTACACCCCAGTCTAAAACCTCTGCTCTTAGCAAAAGTTTTTCTGCACCCCAGTCTCCAACCTCTTCTCTCTGTAACAATCCTTCTGCACCTCAGTCTCCAACCTCTGCTCTTTACAAGGCTCGTTCTGCACCTCAGTCTCCAACCTCTACTCTCTGTAACAGTGATTCTGCACCTCATTCTGAAAACTCTGCTCTCTGTAAGATCCTACTGCACCCCAGTCTTCAAACTCTGCTCTATAACAGGCCTTCTGCACCCCAGTCTCCAATCTATGCTCTCTGTATCATTCCATCTGCAACCCAGATTCCAACCTCTTCTTTCTGCAACGATCTTTCTGCATCCCAGTCTTCAACATCTGCTCTCTGCAATAGTTCCTCTGTACTTCAGTCTGAAAAATCTGCTCTCTGCAACAATCCCTCTGCACCCCAGTCTCCAACCTCTACTCTCTGTAACAGTCTTTCTGAATGTCTGTCTCCTACCTCTGCTCTCTGTAAGACCCTTCTGAAACCCAGTCTGCAAACTCTGCTCTCTGTAACAGTCCTTCTGCACCCCAGTCTCCAAACTCTGCTCTCTGTAAAAGGCCTTCTGCATCCCAGTCTGAAAACTCTGCTAGCTGCAACAGTTCTTTTGAACCCCAGGAGCCAATATCTTCTCTCTGCAACAGTTCTTCTGTACCTCACTCTGAAAATTCTGCTCTCTTCAATAATCCATCTGCACCCCAGTCTCCAACCGCTTCTCTCGGTACCGCAGTCTTCAACCTCTGTTCTCCGTAAGGGTCCTTATGCACCCCAGTATCCAAACTCTGCTTTCTGTATCAGTCGTTTTGCACCACAGTCTCCAAACTCTGCCGTCTGTAAGAGTCTTTCTGCAACTTAGTCTGCAAACTCTGCTCTCTGCAACAGTCCTTGTGCACCCCAGTCTCCATCCTCTGCTCTCTGCAACATTCCTTCTGCACGCCAGTCTCCAACATCTGCTATCTGCAACAGTCATTCTCCACCTCAGTTTCCAAACTCTGCTCTCTGTAAGAATCCTTCTGTACTGCATTCTCGAAACTCTGCTCTCTGTAAGGATACTTCTGCACCGGAATCTCCAAACTCTGCTTTCTGTATCAGTCCTTCTGCACTCCAGTCTCCAACCTCTGCTCTTTGTATCATTCCATCTGCAACCCAGTCTCCAACCTCTGCTCTCTGCAATGATCCTTCATCACCCCAGTCTCCAACATCTGCTCTCTGCAACAGTTCTTCTGTACCTCAGTCTGAAAAATCTGCTCTCTGCAACAATCCCTCTGCACCCCAGTCTCCAACCTCTGCTCTCTGTTACAGTCTTTCTGAATGTCTGTCTCCTACCTCTGCTCTCTGTAAGACCCTTCTGAAACCCAGTCTACAAACTCTGCTCTCTGTAACAGTCCTTCTGCACCCCAGTCTCCAACCTCTGCTCTCTGTAACAGGCCTTCTGCATCCCAGTCTAAAACCTCTGCTAACTGCAATAGTCCTTGTGAACCCCAGTCTCCAACATCTGCTTCCTGCAACAGTTCTTCCGTACCTCAGTTGGAAAACTCTGCTGTCTGCAATAATCCATCTGTACCCCAGTCTCAAAACTCTGCTCTCTGTAACAGTCCTTTTGTAACTCAGTCTCCAATCACTGCTCTCTTCAACAGTCCATCTACACCCAATTCTCCATACAATGATCGCCCCAACGGTCCTTCTGCACCCCAGTCTCCAAACTGTGTTCTCTACATCGGTTCTTCTGCAAACCAGACTCCAACCTCTGTTCTCTGTAACAGTCTTACTGTACCACAGTCTCCAAACTCTGTTTTCTGTAAGGGTCCTTATTCACCCCAGTATCCAAACTCTGCTTTCTGTATCAGTCGTTTTAAACCACAGTCTCCAAACTCTGCCCTCTGTAACCGTCCTTCTGCAACTCAGTCTGCAACCTCTGCTCTCTTCAACAGTCCTTATGCACCTCAGTCTCCATCCTCTGTTCTTTTCAACAGTCCTTTTGCACCCCAGTCTCCAACATCTGCTCTCTGCAACAGTCATTCTGCACCCCCGTCTCCAAACTTTGCTCTCTGTAACAGTCCTTCTGTACTGCATTCTCCAACCTCTGCTCTCTGTAAGGGAACTTCTGCACCAGAGTCTCCAGCCTCTGGTTTCGGTGTCAGTCCTTCTGCAATCCAGTCTCTAATCTCTGCTCTGTGTAACTGTCCTTCTGCACCTTAGTCTCCAACCTCTGCTCTCTGCTACACTCCTTCTGGACCCCAATCTCCAACCTCTATGCTCTGCAACAGTTCTTGTACATCCCAGTCTAAAACCTCTGCTCTCTGCATCAGTCCTTCTGCACCCCTGTCTCCAACCTCTGCTCTCTGTAACATTCCTTCTGCATCTCAGTCTCCAAACTGTGCTCTCTGCAACTGTCCTTCTGCACCTCAGTCTCCAACCTCTACTCTATGTAACAGTGCTTCTGCACCTCAGTCTCCAATCTCTGCTCTCTGTAAGATCGTTCTGCAACCCAGTCTCCAAACTCTGCTCTCTGTAACAGTCCTTCATCACCCCGGTCTCCAAATTGTGCTCTCTTTAACAGGCCTTCTGCACTCCTGTCTCCAACCTCTGCTCTCTGTAACATTCCTTCTGCATCTCAGTCTCCAAACTGTGCTCTCTGCAACATTCCTTCTGCACCACAGTCTCCAACCTCTACTCTATGTAACAGTGCTTCTGCACCTCAGTCTCTAATCTCTGCTCTCTGTAAGATCGTTCTGCAACCCAGTCTCCAAACTCTGCTCTCTGTAACAGTCCTTCATCACCCCAGTCTCCAAATTGTGCTCTCTTTAACAGGCCTTCTGCACTCCTGTCTTCAACCTCTGCTCTCTGTATCAGTCCATCTGCACCCCAGTCTTAAACGTCTGCTATCTGTAACTGTCCTTCTGCACCCCAGTCTTTAACCTCTGCTCTCTACAACAGTTCTTCTGTACCTCAGTCTGAAAAATCTTCTCTCTGCAACAATCCCTCTGCACCCCAGTCTCCAACCTCTGTTCTCTGTTACAGTCTTTCTGAATGTCTGTCTCCTACTTCTGCTCTCTGTAAGACCCTTCTGAAACCCAGTCTAAAAACTCTGCTCTCTGTAACAGTCCTTCTGCACCCCAGTCTCCAACCTCTGCTCTCTGTACCAGGCCTTCTGCATCCCAGGCTGAAACCTCTGCTAGTTGCAACAGTCCTTGTGAACTCCAGTCTCCAACATCTGCTTCCTGCAACAGTTCTTCTGTATCTCAGTTGGAAAACTCTGCTGTCTGCAATAATCCATCTGTACTTCAGTCTCAAAACTCTGCTCTCTGTAACAGTTCTTTTGTAACTCAGTCTCCAATCACTGCTCTCTTCAACAGTCCGTCTACACCCAAGTCTCCATACACTGATTGCCCCAACGGTCCTTCTGCATCCAAGTCTCCAAACTGTGTTCTCTACATTGGTTCTTCTGCAACCCAGACTCCAACATCTGTTCTCTGTAACAGTCTTACTGTACCACAGTCTCCAAACTCTGTTTTCTGTAAGGGTCCTTATTCACCCCAGTATCCAAACTCTGCTTTCTGTATCAGTCGTTTTAAACCACAGTCTCCAAAATCTGCCCTCTGTAACCGTCCTTCTGCAACTCAGTCTGCAACCTCTGCTCTCTGCAACAGTCCTTATGCACCCCAGTCTCCATCCTCTGTTCTTTTCAACAGTCCTTTTGCACCCCAGTCTCCAACATCTGCTCTCTGCAACAGTCATTCTGCACCCCCGTCTCCAAACTTTGCTCTCTGTAACAGTCCTTCTGTACTGCATTCTCCAACCTCTGCTCTCTGTAAGGGAACTTCTGCACCAGAGTCTCCAGCCTCTGGTTTCGGTGTCAGTCCTTCTGCAATCCAGTCTCTAATCTCTGCTCTGTGTAACTGTCCTTCTGCACCTTAGTCTCCAACCTCTGCTCTCTGCTACACTCCTTCTGGACCCCAATCTCCAACCTCTACGCTCTGCAACAGTTCTTGTACATCCCAGTCTAAAACCTCTGCTCTCTGCATCAGTCCTTCTGCACCCCTGTCTCCAACCTCTGCTCTCTGTAACATTTCTTCTGCATCTCAGTCTCCAAACTGTGCTCTCTGCAACAGTCCTTCTGCACCTCAGTCTCCAAACTCTACTCAATGTAACAGTGCTTCTGCACCTCAGTCTCCAATCTCTGCTCTCTGTAAGATCGTTCTGCAACCCAGTCTCCAAACTCTGCTCTCTGTAACAGTCCTTCATCACCCTGGTCTCCAAATTGTGCTCTCTTTAACAGGCCTTCTGCACTCCAGTCTTCAACCTCTGCTCTCTGTATCAGTCCATCTGCACCCCAGTCTTAAACGTCTGCTATCTGTAACTGTCCTTCTGCACCCCAGTCTTTAACCTCTGCTCTCTGCAACAGATCTTCTCTACCTCAGTCTGAAAAATCTGCTCTCTTCAACAATCCCTCTGCACCCCAGTCTCCAACCTCTGCTCTCTGTTACAGTCTTTCTGAATGTCTGTCTCCTACCTCTGCTCTCTGTAAGACCCTTCTGAAACCCAGTCTACAAACTCTGCTCTCTGTAACAGTCCTTCTGCACCCCAGTCTCCAACCTCTGCTCTCTGTACCAGGCCTTCTGCATCCCAGGCTGAAACCTCTGCTAGCTGCAACAGTCCTTGTGATCCCAGTCTCCAACATCTGCTTCCTGCAACAGTTCTTCTGTACCTCAGTTGGAAAACTCTGCTGTCTGCAATAATCCTTCTGTACCCCAGTCTCAAAACTCTGCTCTCTGTAACAGTCCTTTTGTAACTAAGTCTCCAATCACTGCTCTCTTCAACAGTCCTTCTACACCCAAGTCTCCATACACTGATCGCCCCAATGGTCCTTCTGCACCCCAGTCTCCAAACTGTGTTCTCTACATCGGTCCTTCTGCAACCCAGACTCCAACCTCTGCTCTCTGTAAGAATCTTTCTGTACTGCATTCTCAAAACTCTGCTCTCTGTAAGGATACTTCTGCACCCGAATCTCCAAACTCTGCTTTCTCTATTAGTCCTTCTGCACTCCAGTCTCCAACCTCTGCTCTGTGTAATTGTCCTTCTGCACCTTAGTCTCTAACATCTGCTCTCTGCTACAGTTTTTCTGGACCCCAGTCTCCATCATCTACTCTCTGCAACAGTCCTACTGCACTCCAGGGTCCAACCTCTGCTCTTTGTTAGAGTCCTTCTGTACTAAAGACTCCAAAATCTGCTCTATCTAATGGTCCTCTGGTACCCCAGTATTCAACATCTGCTTCTTGAATCATTTCTTTTGCACTTTTGTCTCAATCCTCTTCTCTCTATAACAGTCCTTCTTCACCCCAGTATCAAACCTCTGCTCTCTGTAACAATTCATATACACCCCAGTCTCCAAATTCTGCTCTCTACAGCAGTCCTTCTTTACCCAGGTCTCCAACCTCTGCTCGCTGTAATATGCTTCTGTACCCCAGTCTCCAAACTCTACTCTCTGTAACAGTTCTTCTGTACCGCAGGCTCCAAACTCTGTTCTCTGTTACAATCCTTCTGCACCTCAGTCTCCAACCTCTGCTCTCTGGAATGGTCCTTCTGCAACCCTGTCTTAAACCTCTATTCTTGCAACAGTCCTTCTGCTCCCCAGTCTCCAATCTCTGCTATGTGTAAAAGTCCTTTTTTACCCCAGTCTCCAATCTCTGCTCTCTGTAACGGTCCTTCTGCACCCCAGTCTCCAACCTCTGCTTTCTGTATCAGTCCTGCAACCCAGTCTCCAACCTCTGCTCTCTGTAACAATTCTTCTTCACCCCAGGCTCCAACCTCTGCTCTCTGTAACAGTCCTTCTGCCCCATATACTCCAAACTCTGCTCTCTGTTACAGCCTTTATATACCATATTCTCCAAGCTCTGCTCTCTATAATGGTCCCTCTGTACCCCAATTTCCAACCTATTCTTTCTGTAACAGTCCTTCTGCACCTCAGTCTGAAACCTCTGCTATCTATACTATCTTTCTGCACTCCAGTCTCCAAACACTGCTCTCTGTAACATTCGTCCTGCACCACAGTCACCAATCATTGCTCTCTGTAAGATCCTTCTGCCACCAAGTCTCCAAACTCTGCTCTCTGTAGCAGGCCTTAGGCACCCCAGTCTCCAAAATCTGCCCTATGAAACAGTCCTTCTGCACGCCAGTCTGCAACCTCTGCTCTTTGTAATGGTCCTTCTGAACCCCAGTCTCTCACCTCTGTTTTCTGTATCATAATTCTTCACCCCAGTCTCAAACGTCTGCTCTGTGTAACAGTTCTTCTGCATCTCAGTCTCCAACGTCTGCTCTCTGCAACAGTCCTTGTGCACTCCAGTCTCCAACGTCTCCTCTCTGCAGTGGTCCTTCTGCATCCCAGTGTCCAAACTCTGCTCTCTGTAACAGTCCTTCTGCACCGCAGTCTCCCACCTCTTCTCTGTGTAACGACCCTTCTGAAGCCCAGTCTTCACCTCTGCTCTCTTCAAGGATTCTTCTGCAACTCAGTCTCCAACTTCTGCTCTCTTCAAAGATTCTTCCAAACCCGAGTCTCCAAACTCTGCTCTCTGTAACTGATTTTCTGCACCTAAGTCTCCAACCTCTCCTCTCTGCAAAAGTCCTTCTGCACCCTTGTCTCCAACCTCTGCTCTCTGCAACAATCCTTATGCACCGCAGTCTCCAACATCTGCTCTCTACAACTGTCTTTCTGCACCCCAGTCTCCAAAGTCTTCTCTCCTTATCACTTTCTGCACCGCAGTCTCCGACCTCTGTTCTCTGTAAGGTCGTTCTGCACCCCGTTTTCACATTCTGGTCTCTGTAACATTCTTTCTCAAACTCAGTCTAAAACCTCTGCTTTCTTCAATGGTCCCGCTGGAACCCAGTCTCCAACATCTGTTTTCTGCAACAGTCTTTCTACTCCACAGTCTCAAACCTCTGCTCTCTGTAGCAGTCTTTCTGTACCGCAGTCTCCAACCTCTGCTCTCTGTAACGGTCCTTCTGCACCCCAGTCTCAAACCTCTGCTTTCTGTATAAGTTGTTCTGAACCATGGTCTCCAACCTCTGCTCTCTGTAACAGTACTTTTGCACCTCTTTCTCAAATCTCTGAACTCTGCAAACTTACCTTTGTACCCCATTCTCTAACCACTGCTCTCTGTAAAAGTCCTTCTGCACCCAATTCTCTAACCCCTTCTCTATGCAACAGTACTTCTGTACCACAGTCTCCAACCTCTGCTCTCTGTACCGGTCCTTCTGCACCCCAGTCTTAACCTCTGCGTTCTGTATCAGTAATTCTGAACCCCAGTCTCAAATTTATTCCTCTGTAACATTCTTTCTGCACCTCAGTCTCCAACCTCTGCTCCCTGCAACAATCCTTCTGCACCCAAGTCTCCAATTTCTGCTCTCTGAAACACTTCTTCTGCACCCCAGTCTTTAACATCTACTCACTGAAACAGTCTTTCTGCATCCCATTCTCCAACCTCTGCTCTCTGCAACAGTCCTTCTGTACCCTGGTCTCCAACCTTTGCTCTTTGTAACAGTCCTTATGTACTGCAGTCTCCAACCTCTGCTGTCTGTAAGGTTCATTCTGGACCCAATTCTCCAACCTCTGCTTTCTGTATCAGTCCTTCTGCACTCCAGTCTCCAACCTCTGCTCTCTGTAACACTCTTTCTGCATCTCAGTCTCCAAAATCTGCTCTCTATAACAGTCCTTCTGCACCCCTGTCTCCAAACTGTGCACTCTGCAACAATCTATCTACACTCCAGTCTTCAACCTCTGCTCTGTGTAACAGTCCTTCTGCAACCCAGTTTCCAATCTCTGATCTCTGCAACGATCCTTCTGCATCCCAGTCTCCAACATCTGCGCTCTGCAACCGTCCTTCTGCACCCAAGTCTCCAACCTCTGCTCTCTGCAATGATCCTTCTGCACAACAGTCTCCAACCTCTGCTCTCTGCAATAATCCTACTGCACCCCAGTCGCCAACCTCTTCTCTCTGTAACAATCCTTCTGCACCGAAGTCTACAAACTCTGCTCTACATAATATTCTTCTGCAACCCAGTCTCCAAGCTCTGCTCTTTGTAACAGCCCTTCTGTACCTAGTCTCCAACCTCTGCTCTCTGCAACAGATCTTCTGCACACCAGTCTCCAACATCTGCACTCTGAAACAGTTCTTCTCCACTCCAGTCTCCAACCTCTGCTCTCTGTAAACGTCCTCCTGTATTGCAGTCTCCAAACTCTGCTCTTTGTAATGGTCCTTCTGCACCTCAGTTTTCAACCTCTGATTTCTGTATCCGTCCTTATGCACCCCAGTCTCCAACATCTGCTGTCGGCAACAGTCCTTCTGCACAGCAGTCTCTAAATTCTACTCTCTGCAAAAGTCCTTCTGCACCCAAGTCTCCAACACCTGCTCCCTGCAACAGTCCTTCTGCACCCCAGTCTCAAAACTCTGGTCACTTTAACAGTCCTTCTGCACCTCCATCTCCAAATTCTGCTCTCTGCAACAGTCCTTCTGCACCAAAGTCTTCAACCTCTGCTCTCTGCAACAGTCCTTCTACACCCCAGTTTTCAACCTCTGCTCTTTGTAACAGTCCTTCTGCACCCCAGTCTCCAACCTCTGCTCTTTGTAACAGTCCTTCTGCACCATATTATCCAACATTTGTTCTCTGTTAGTCTTTGTATACCGCAGTCTCCAACCTCTGCTCTCTGTAACGGTCCCTCTGCACCTCAATTTCTAACCTCTACTTTCTGTAACAATCCTTCGGTACCTCAGTCATCAAACTCTGCTCTCTGTAACCATCCTTCTGCACCTCAGTCTCAAAACTCTGCTCTCTGTAACAGTACTTCTTCACCTCAGTCCTAAACCTCTGCTCTCTGCACGATCCTTCTGCACCCCAGTCTCCAACCACTGCTCTATGTAACTGTCGTCCTACACCTCAGTCACCAACCTCTGCTCTCTGTAAGATCCTTCTGCAACCCAGGCTCAAAACTCTGCTCTCTATAATAGTCCTTCTGCAACCCAGTCTCCAAACTCTGCTCTCTGTAGCAGGCCTTTGCACCCCAGTCTCCAAACTCTGCTCTCTGAAACAGTTCTTCTGCATGCCAGTCTCCAACCTCTGTTCTCTGTAACAGTTTTTCTGCACCAGAGCCTCCCACCTCAACTTTCTGTATCATAATTCTTCACCCCAGTCTCCAACGTCTTCTCTGTGTAACAGTCCTTCTGCATCTCAGTCTCCAAACTCTGCTCTCTGTAACAGTCCTTCTGCACCCCAATCTCCAACCTCTGCTTTCTGCAACATTGCTTCTGCACCTTAGTATCCAACCTGTTATCTCTGTAACAGTCCTTCTGTACCCAAGTCTTCCACATCTGCTCTCTGTAACGATCCTTCTTCAGTCCAGTCTCTACCTCTGCTCTCTGCAACGATTTTTCTGCAACTTCAGTCTCCAACTTTTGCTCTCTTCAACGTTCTTTCTGCACCTCACTCTCAAACCTCTGCTCTCTGTAACAGTTTTCTGCACCTCAGACTCCAACCTCTGCTCTCTGCAACCGTCCTTCTGCACCCCAGTTTCCAACCTCTGCTCTCTGCAACGATCCTTCTGCATGCCAGTCTCCAACATCTCTTCTCCTTAACACTCCTTCTGCAACCCAGTCTCCAAACTCTGTTATTTGTAAGGTCCTTCCACACCCGAGTTTCCAAACTCTAATCTCTGTAACATTCCTTCTCCAACCCAGTCTCTAACCACTGCTTTCTTCAAAGCTCCTTCTGCAACCCAGTCTCCAAACTCTGTTCTTTGAAACAGTCCTTCTGCTCCCCAATTTCCAATCTCTACTCTCTGTAACAGACCTTCTGTACCCCAGTCTCTAAATTCTGCACTCTCTAATGGTCTTTCTGCACCCTCGTCTCCAACCTCTGGTTTCTGCATCAGTCCTTCTGCACCATAAAATCCTAACTCTGCTCTCTGTTACAATCCTTCTGCACCTCAGTCTCCAAACTCTGCTCTCCATAATAATCATTCTGGACACCAGTCTCCAACCTCTGCTCTCTACAACGATCCTTCTTCACCTCAATCTCCAACCTCTGCTCTCTGCAACAGTAATTCTGCACCCCAGTCTCCAAAATCGGCTCTCTGCAACAGTCCTTCTGCACCTCAGTCTGAAATCTCTATTCTCTTCAACGACGGCCCTGCACCCCAGTCTCCTTCCTCTGCTCTCTCTAATAGTCTTTCTGAACCTCAGTCTCCTACCTCTGCTCTCTGTAAGATTCTTCTGCAACAAAGTCTCCAAATTATGCTCTTGTAAGAGTCCTACTGCACAACAGTCTCCAACCTCTGCTCTCTGTAACAGGCCTTCTGCACCCCAGTCTCAAACTCTGCTCACTGTAAAAGGCCTTCAGCACCCCAGTCTCCAACCTCTGCTCTCTGCAACAGTCTTTCTAAACCCCAGTCTCCAAACTCTGCTCTCTGCAACAGTCCTTCTGCACCCTAGTCTTCAACTTCTGTTCTCTGTAACAATCTATCTGCACCTCAGTTCCCAAACTCTGACCTCTGCAATGGTCCTTCTGCACCCCAGTCTCTAACCTCTGCTTTCTGCAACCATTCTTTTGCACCCTTGTTTCCAACCTCTGCTCTCTGAAAAAGTCTTTCTGAACCCCAGTCTTCAACATCTGCTCACTGCAACAGTCCTTCTGCACCTCAGTCTGAAAACTCTGCTCTCTGCAATGATCCTTGTGCACCCCAGTCTCCAAACTTTGCTTTCTGTAACAGTCCTTCTGCACCTCAGTCTCCAACTTTTGCTCTCTGCAACAGTTCTTCTGCACCCCAGACTTTAACATCTACTCTCTGAAACAGTCCTTCTACACCCCTGTCCAAATGCAAAGAATGAGACCTGAACTATTGCTTACGCTGCAAAAAATCAACTCAAAATGCATTAAAGACCCAGGCACTGGACCAGAAATTATGCAGTTTCTTGGAAAAAAACAAAGTCAATACTCCAACCTACAGGCAGAGGCAATGACTTTCTCAATAGAATGCCAAAGCTCAGGAGATAATACCAAAAGTTAGCTAATAGGATGGCATCAAATTAAGAAGGTTCTGCACAGCAAAGGAGACAATTAGAATATGAAGAGAGAACCTACAGAAAGGGAGAAAATCTTTATGAGTGGTTCTTCTAAAAAAGGTTGAATAATCAGAATATTAATAAAGAACTCAAAAAACTTAATATCAAACCCACAATTATTAAATAACCCAATTATCAAATAACCCAATTACCAAATGGGAAACTAAATGAACTAAGAAGACACGTCTTAGAATAAAATATGTGAGTGGCCAACAAATATATGAAAATACTTGCAAGTCAAGACTACCCTGAGATTTCATCTCACTTCAGTGACAAAGGCAACCACCAAGAATACAAACAGAAATGATTGTGACAAGGAGAGAATTGGAGAGAAAGGAGCACTCTCACCCTGTTGGTGGGCATGTAAATCAGCACAACCACCACGGAAATCGGGATGGAGGCTCCTCAGGAGTAGCCATGGACCACCCTGACACCCAGCTCTACCTCTGCTTGGTATTTATCACAGCAGATCAAAGTCATCATACTATAATGACACATACATGCCCATGAACCAGCCGAGGTGACATCAGTGGACGAATGGATAAAGAACATCTGGTATATGCACACTGGAATTTCATTCAGCCATAAAAAAGAACGAAATTATGTCATGCTGGAAGATGTATGGTTCTTCAGAACATTAAGGGAAATAAGCAACTCAAAAAGTTAAGGGCCGTATGTTTTTCCTCCGTTAAAGCTAGAGAAGAAAAAGGAGGAAAGTTGGGAAGGGAGTCTCATCATGAAAGTTTAATGAAGATCAGTAGAGTCAAGGCACCAGGGGAGGAAGTGAGGAAAAGGAAAATATTGGAATGATATTGGCCAAAGTTTACAGTTATTTTGTGTGCATGTTCAAATATGTGTCAGCAAATCCCACCATTATGAACCACTACAATGCACCAATTAAGTGTGAAAAGAAGAGTTTCATATTACATGGGACAGGCACTATTCCAGGAGGGTGCCCATTTTATCCCATCTATAAACACCACGATCATTTACCACTGTCAAAAATCTCTACAGATTCGAATGTTCTGATCACTGCTCCACCACATGGCCTCTTCTACTTCAGGGTCCCCTTATTCTCACTGAAATCAGGGAGCCCGTTTCAACGATGCCATCTGTTAATGTCTTCCCAGGCTGCCGAGGACAGCGGCTGCGGGTTTCACAAGGATCTGGTGCTGCCTTCTGAATGCATGTCCACGAGGCCTTGGTGAAGGCTGGTGCTCCAGGCCCTCCTCCAGAACCAGCTGTGAGGCCAGGAAAGGGGTCAAATAACACGCCATCTAACACCTTATTTATTTCTGATCACCATCCTCTCCATTATTCCAGGATCATATTGGTCATTGAACTTAAGCAAACACTGAGTCCAGATTTCAGTCCATCAACCAAAGAGAGTCTAATAGCCACTCCCCGTGGCTCAGGAAAATCCTTGGCCCTAACATTCCTGGTGATTACATCCCTGTGACTGCATTCAAGATGATCCAGCAATATGTCCTGACTTCTTTGGTCTAGAAGACTCAAACAAATTATCTTATATATTCTTAAGGCTCCTATTAACAAAATACAGTAAAATATTTACCTTTTTTTTTGGTGTGACCTTTATACTCTCCTGGACTATATTTTATACTCTTACCGTAGGCGTTCTAGGATCAGACCCCAATTAAGAGTCTGGTGACAATGTGGAATGATGGATGAGCATCTTAAAGACAATTGGGCTGGGGATGTGGCTCAAGCAGTAGTGCGCTTGCCTGGCACGCGTAAGGCCGGGTTCGATCCTTAGCACCACATACCAACAAACACGTTGTGTCCGCCGAGAACTAGAAAATGAATATTAAAAACTCTCTCTCAGATTTGTTTGTCAATGTGATCTTTCATTGTCTGATTTTGCTGTCTCGTGTCTTCCTTGAGACTCCAGATCATCTGAAGCATATATATCCTGTACTCTTTATCTGACATTCTGTCTGTTGCAGCTATTACCTCTTCTAAAGTTGAGTTGACCTGCATTGCTTTTGGTCCTTTCTTCCCTTGTCTTTTCATACTGCTCGCGTTTCTTTCTGCTTGGTGCAACTGTTGTGTTTTTGAAATTTACCCTCTATTTATTTATATTGCTCTTGTATAGTTGGGAAGTCTCCCTTGCAGGGCGGGTAGTGGCTGTGCTCCTCCTCTAATTAGGGTGGTCTGTCTACCACGCTAATTGGTCGCAGGTCTGCCCCCACTGCAGGCACTGGTGGCTGTTCTTCTCTGACCCCACTCCAATTCTGGTAACGTAACTACCACGCCCTAGGGTCATTTGTCCTGATCTGGATGTGAGTGGCGGCTCTGCTGTGTCCCCACTCCAATTGGTGTGACGTGTCTACCACGCTGGCAGACCTCTAGGCTGGTGGGTCGCAGTTCTGCACAGCCCCCACTCCCACTGGGGGTACCTGACTACCTCTCCAACGGGTCGCTGACCCTTCTCCAGATCCGGGCGGCGACCCTGCTCCACCCCCACTCCAACCAGTGTGATGCGACTTCCTCAGTGTTAGGTGTCCACCACGTTGGCAAGCTACCTGGCCTGTCTTGCCAGTGGGTCGCTGGTCCTATTCTAGACATGAGTGGCTTCTCTCTTCAGCCCCAGCTGCATTTGGGGTTTCTTGATACCATGCCGGCTGGTCACTTGGCCTGCTCTGGGCGCAGGTGGAAGCTCCACTCTGTCCCCACAGCATCCAGCAGGACCCTGGCTGAGAAGCACTCACCGCCGGTTCCCTAGCCTTGGGCCAAAGCAGCTTAGGTAGCAAGAACCCTGCCTTTCCGATCCCGATACACTCTCCGCTGGGAGCGGAGAGTAAAAGATCAATTTCATAGGGAGATAGAGGTAATAAAATCAAACAAATTGAAATTCTAGAAATGCAGGAATTATTAAACCAACTTAAAAACTCAATTGATAATACTACCAGCATATTAGATCACTTAGAAGAGAGAACATCAGACAATGAAGACAAAGTATTTCAACTGGAAAAGAACATAGGCAGCTGAGCAAGCCTGCTAAGAAACCATGAGCAGAACATCCAAGAATTATGGGACAATATCAAAAGACCAAATTTAAGAGTCATTTGGATACAGGAAGGCACAGAGCTCCAAACCAAAGGAATAAACAGACTATTCAGTGAGATTATACAAGGAAACTTCCCAGACTTGAAGAATGAGACAGAATCACAAATCCTAGAAGCCCACAGGACGCCGAATGTGCAAAATCATAAGAGATCCACAACTAGACACATTATAATGAAGATATCCAACATACAGAATATGGAGAGAATTTTAACAGCTCCAAGAAAAAGAAAGCAGATTACATTTAGGGGCAAACCAATCAGGATAACAGCTGATCTCTCAACACAGACTCTGAAAGCTAGAAGATCCTGGAATAACATATTTAAAACACTGAAAGAAAATGGGTTCCAACCAAGAATCGTGTATCCGGCGAAATTAAGCTTCAGGATAGAAGATCAAATTAAAACCTTCCATGATAAACAAAAGTTAAAAGAATTCGCAGCTAGAAAACCATCTCTTCAAAAAATCCTTGGCACAACATTACAGGAAGAGGAAATGGAAAATAACATTGAAAACCAAAAATGGGAGATAGGACAGTAAAGGGGGGAAAGTAGTCAAAGAAGATAACAAATCAGGTTTAGTAACATCAATAAACAAATATGGCTAGAAGAACAAATCATATCTCAATAATAACCCTAAATATTAATGGCTTAAACTCACCAATTAAGAGACACAGGCTAGTAGAATGGATCACAAAAGAAGACCCAACAATATGCTGCCTACAGGAGACGCATCTGATAGAAAAAGATATTCATAGACTGAAGGTGAAAGGTTGGGAAAAATCATACCACTCATATGGAATGCGGAAACAAGCAGGAGTGTCCATACTCATATCTAATAAAATAGATTTCAAGCCAAAGTTAATCAAAAGGGATAAAGAAGGACACTTCATACTGCTCAAGGGAACCATACACCAACAAGACATAACAATCATAAATATATATGCCCCAAATAATGGTGCAGCTGTATTCATCAAGCAAACTCTTCTCAAGTTCAAGAGTCTAATAGACCACCATACAATAATCATGGGAGACTTCAACACACCTCTCTCACCACTGGACAGATCTTACAAACAAAAGTTAAATAAGGAAACTATAGAACTCAATAACACAATTAACAACCTAGACTTAATTGACATATATAGACTATACCACCCAAAATCAAGTAGTTACACTTTTTTTCTCAGCAGCACATGGAACCTTCTCAAAAATAGACCATATATTATGTCACAGGGCAACTCTTAGACAATATAAAGGGGTAGAGATAATACCATGCATCTTATCTGATCATAATGGAATAAAACTGAAAATCAATGATAAAAGAAGGAAGGAAAAATCAAGCATCAGTTGGAGAATAAACAATAGATTGCTGAATGATCAATGGGTTTTAGAAGACATCAAGGTGGAAATTAAAAACTTCCTAGAGTCAAATGAAAACACAGACACAACATATCGGAATCTATGGGACACATTGAAAGCAGTTCTAAGAGGAAAATTCATTGCTTGGAGTTCATTCCTCAAAAAAAGAAAAAAACCTACAAATAAATGATCTCATACTTAATCTCAAAATCCTAGAAAAAGAAGAGCAAAACAACAGCAAAAGAAGTAGAAGGCAAGAAATAATTAAAATCAGAGCTGAAATAAATGAAATTGAAACAAGAGAAACAATTGAAAAAATTGACAAAACTAAAAGTTGGTTCTTTGAAAAAATAAATAAAATTGACAGACCCTTAGCCATGCTAATGAAGAGAAGAAGAGAGAGAACTCAAATTACTAACATACGGGATGAAAAAGGTAATATCACAACAGACACTTCAGAAATACAGAAGATAATCAGAAATTATTTTGAATCCTTATACTCCAATAAAATAGAAGATAGTGAAGGCATAGAAAAATTCCTTAAGTCTTATGACCTGCCCAGATTGAGTCAGGAGGATATAGACAACCTAAACAGACCAATAACAATAGAGGAAATAGAAGAAACCATCAAAAGATTACCAACTAAGAAAAGCCCAGTACCGGATGGGTATATAGCAGAGTTTTACAAAACCTTTAAAGAGAAACTAACACCAATACTTTTCAAGCTATTTCAGAAAATAAAAAAAGAGGGAGAACTTCCAAATTTATTCTACGAGGCCAACACCACCCTGATTCCGAAACCAGACAAAGACACTTCAAAGAAAGAAAACTACAGACCAATATCTCTAATGAACCTTGACGCAAAAATCCTCAATAAAATTCTGGCGAATCGGATTCAAATACATATCAAAAAAATTATACACCATGATCAAGTAGGATTCATCCCTGGGATGCAAGGCTGGTTCAATATACGGAAATCAATAAATGTTATTCACATCAATAGACTTAAAAATAAGAACCATATGATCATCTTGATAGATGCAGAAAAAGCATTCGACAAAGTACAGCATCCCTTTATGTTCAAAACTCTAGAAAAATTAGGGATAACTGGAACATACCTCAACATTGTAAAAGCAATCTACGATAAGCCACAGGCCAGCATCATTCTGAATGGAGAAAAATTGAAGGCATTCCCTGTAAGATCTGGTACAAGACAGGGATGCCCTCTCTCACCACTTCTGTTCAACATAGTCCTCGAAACACTGGCCAGAGCAATTAGACAGACGAAAGAAATTAAAGGCATAAAAATAGGAAAAGAAGAACTTAAATTATCACTATTTGCAGATGATATGATCCTATACCTAGCAGACCCAAAAGGGTCTACAAAGAAGCTATTAGAGCTAATAAATGAATTCAGCAAAGTGGTAGGATATAAGATCAACACGCATAAATCAAAGGCATTCCTGTATATCAGCGACAAATACTCTGAAACGGAAATGAGGACAACTACTCCATTCACAATATCCCCCCAAAAAATAAAATACTTGGGAATCAACCTAACAAAAGAGGTGAAAGATTTATATAATGAAAATAAATTACACAACCCTAAGAAAAGATATAGAAGAAGACCTTAGAAGATGGAAAATATACCCTGCTCATGGATAGGCAGAACTAACATCATCAAAATGGCGATATTACCAAAAGTTCTCTATAAGTTCAATGCAATGCCAATCAAAATCCCAACGGAATTTCTTGTCGAAATAGATAAAAGAATCATGAAATTCATATGGAATAATAAAAGACCAAGAATAGCAAAAACAATGCTAAGCAGGAAGTGTGAATCAGGCGGTATAGCGATACCAGACTTCAAACTATACTACAGAGCAATAGTAACAAAAACAGCATGGTACTGGTACCAAAACAGGCGGGTTGGCAAATGGTACAGAATAGAGGATACAGTAACCAATCCACAAAACTACAACTATCTTATATTTGATAAAGGGGCTAAAAGCATGCAATGGAGGAAGGATAGCATCTTCAACAAATGGTGCTGGGAAAACTGGAAATCCATTTGCATCAAAATGAATCTGAATCCCTATCTCTCGACATGCACAAAAGTTAACTCAAAATGGATTAAGGAGCTTGATATTAAATCAGAAACACGGCATCTGATAGAAGAAAACGTTGGTTATGATCTACGTACTGTGGGATCGGGCCCCAAATTCCTCAATAGGACACCCATAGCGCAAGAGTTAACAACTAGAATCAACAAATGAGACTTACTCAAACTAAAAAGTTTTTTCTCAGCAAAAGAAACAATAAGAGAGATAAACAGGGAGCCTACATCCTGGGAACAAATCTTTAATGCACACACTTCAGATAGAGCCCTAATAACCAGAATATACAAAAAACTCAAAAAATTAGACAATAAGATAACAAATAACCCAATCAATAAATGGGCCAAAGACCTGAACAGACAGTTCTCAGAGGAGGACATACAATCAATCAATAAGTACATGAAAAAATGCTCACCATCGCTAGCAGTCAGAGAAATGCAAATCAAAACTACCCTAAGATACCATCTCACTCCAGTAAGATTGGCAGCCATTAGGAAGTCAAACAATAATAAGTGCTGGAGAGGATGCGGGGAAAAGGGAACTCTTGTTCATTGCTGGTGGGACTGAAAATTGGTGCAGCCAATTTGGAAAGCAGTATGGAGATTTCTTGGAAAGCTGAGAATGAAAACACCATTTGACCCAGCTATTCCCCTTCTCGGTCTATTCCCTAAAGACCTAATAAGAGCATGCTACAGAGACACTGCTACATCGATGTTCATAGCAGCACAATTCACTATAGCAAGATTATGGAATGAGCCTAGATGCCCTTCAATAGATGAATGGATAAAAAAATATGGCATTTATACACAATGGCGTATTACTCTGCATTAAAAAATGACAAAATCATAGAATTTGGAGGGAAATGGATGGCATTAGAGCAGATTATGCTAAGTGAAGCTAGTCAATCTTTAAAAAACAAATACCAAATGACCCCTTTGGTATAAGGGGAGTAAACAAGGACAGGGTAGGGACGAAGAGCTTGAGAAGAAAATTGACATTAAACAGGGATGAAAGGTGGGAGGGAAAGGGAGTGAGAAGGGAAATCGTATGGAAATGGAAGGCGATCCTCAGGGTTATACAAAATGATATATAAGAGGAAAGGAGGGGTAAGACAAGATAATATAAATGGAAGAAATGATTTACAGTAGAAGGGGTAGAGAGAGAAAAGGGGAGGGGAGGGGAGGGGAGGGGGGATAGTAGAGAATAGGACAGACAGCAGAATACATCAGACACTAGAAAGGCAATATGTCAATCAATGGAAGGGTAACTGATGTGATACAGCAATCTGTATACGGGGTAAAGTTGGGAGTTCATAACTCACTTGAATCAAACTGTGAAATATGATGTATTAAGAACTATGTAATGTTTTGAACAACCGACAATAAAAAAATAAATAAAAACAAACAGTAGAAAAAATACTCTCTCTCTCTCTCTCTCTCTCTCTCTCTCTCTCTCTCTCTCTCTCTCTCTCTCCCCCCCTCTCCTCTCCTCTCCTCTCCTTTCTCACTCTCTTAAAAACAAAAAAAAGACAACTGCCCAGGTAGAGTCACCATAGGGTCTTCAATTTAGGGAAAGCTCTTCTCCTCGGGGGAGGAGGGGCTGCTTCTGACAGCAAAGAGGGTTAATGGAGATTTCAGGGTTTAAGGCTCAGAGATTTGTCTAATTCCACTGGTATTTTGCCATTCTAATTAACAGGGTCTCAATCATTCCCCCATTAATGTCCTAATTGACATAAGAGAGACCTGGAGAAATTGTGGATTTATAATTTTCTTTGTACTTCTCCAATTTGGAGAAATGGATGTTTTATTCTTATATTAACCTTTATCAGTTTCCAGAGAGAAAATATTTCTGATGATCTGAACCTGACTTGAAGGAGGAATATAATGCTTGAACCTATCATTTTCTTTCTGTAAGTCTCCCACTCCAGTCAGTAACAGCAGTCTGTAGTCATGTTGTAATGTTCATTCCCACCCTGAAGGTCCATGGTGTTATTCCAAAGCTCAGTTTTCCATAGACATTTGATTTCAGGCCACGATAACTTAAAGTCTCTGTTGGGTCATTGCACACCAGGAATTATAAGGTCTCATTTCCCATGGGCTGTGACATCATCAACATATTCAATTCCCTCAGGTCAGACATCCAACCTACTTCCTCAGATCTGTTATCTAGAACCATCTCTGATGTAAACCACTATTGTGGTCAGTGCCACCGTGGTAAGGTAGAGATGAAGAATGACTCCTGATGTCTTAGGGTAGAGGAAGTTTACACAGAAAAAAGTTATAAAATGGTTGGGAGATCTGGAAGAAAAAAGAAAAATAGGGCAGGTGACACCACCCCACATATGGAAACCCTAACTTCCCTGGAAAAAGACGCTCATTCCACGCTACTGTGACCCACATTCAGGAATAGCTGTCTAGGAGCCTGCACACACAGCTCATTGCACCAACAAGATTAGTTCCTGCCTCTAAAGGGCTGGTTTGCTGCTGCTGTTATGGGATCCAAAAGAACCCGCTTTCTTCCTTTCCTTTCTTCCTCTCTGCCTAGTGTTTGACTGATCTTGACAGAACCTCCTAAAATGGAGGCCTGCAAGAAGGGGAGTGTGGGAAACGAGGTTTTCGTACTTTCTGTCCCTTCGGTGTGGGGAGAACACAGAAGGATAGAGATGGTGCTGAACACCCACACATGGTGTCCAACACACTTGAACCTGAAAGTGGGTAATGGGTGTTTGTGAAAAGAGAGGAGAGAAAGGAGTCTCAGAGATTTTAAAAGTGGGAGTTGGAGTTGAAGCTCCAGATACAGACTCTCTAACCAAGTACCTACAAGTCCCTGGGAAACATCTTTTTCAGATGACTGTATACTCCAGTTTGAAGATTGGTCTAGACTTTAATCGTGCAAAAGGATGCACACCCTCCAGCCAGCTTCCTCAGGGTACTTTGGACCTCGTTGCTTCTCAGGCTGTGAATTACGGGGCTCAACAGAGGGCTCACCACACAGAAGAGCACAGACATCAGGGTGTCCATGTCCAGGCTTCTCTGGGCCTGTCATAGTGGAAGTTGGCTGTTCCATAGAAGACCACCACGACAGTGAGAGAGGACGCACAGGTGGAGAAGGCCTTCCTCCTGCCCTGGGCAGAGGGAATCCCCAGGACGGCCGACATGATGAGTGCATAGGAGCCTGCAGTGAAGAGGCAGGGGCTCAGGCCCATGGTGGCTCTGACAACGTGGAGCGCAGACTCGTTGACAGAGGTGTCTAAGCAGGAGAGCTTCAGGAGCAATGGGGTGTCACAGAGAAAGTGGCTTATCTGGTGGGGCCCACACAGAGTGAGTGTGATGGCCAGCAACTTGTGTGTGACCATATTGACCAGCCCACACAGCCAGGACCCAGTCACCAGGCCAACACAGACCTTCACACTCATGATGAATTGGTACTGAGGAGGACAGCAGGTGGCCACACAGCAGTCATACTGGCCACACAGCCAGTAAGAAGCCTTCTGTGCAAGAACTTGTCACCAAGAAGAAGATCTGGGAAAGGCAGCCCTCATAAGAAATGGCCTTCTCCCAAAAAAAGTTCACCAGCAGTACTGAGAGTGTGGTAGATGTGTAGCAGACGTCCAAGAAGCTCAAATTGCTGAGGAAAAAGTACATTGAAGTGTGGAGAGCAGGGCTGACCCTGGTGGTCACTATTATGAGCATGTTCCCCAGGAGAGTGGTCAGGTAAATGACCAGAAAGAGCAGGAAGAACTAGCCCTGTAGGTTGAAGTGGTTGGAACATTTCAAGAAGATTAATTCAGTGACAAATGATTGATTGCTCATTTCCAATGTTGTCATAGCTACAAAACAGAGAAAAAAAGACCATGATGAGAATGGACTGAGAGCAGCCCAAACAGGCTTGTTAATCTGCAGCGACATGGCAAATAATATCGAATGAAAAGCAGCCTGGAGACTGATAACGTGTGGGACTGTTCTCAGGAAATCAGATCCATGGAGCCACACACATTTGCAGGGGTGATGGTGGGTGGGAGTAACCAGAAAATTGCTAGAAGGCAATAGAAAGCCATACAACCTCATCATGGTGTGAAGTCATTTCTCACTGTCTCAGTATTCTCTGTCTCCTGTTGTCCTTTTATGAAAACATAGGATTTTTGCAGAAGTTCCTTTTCATTGCAAATGTTAAAAAAATTTACAAAGCAGAGTCATCATCTGCAGAAGCACTCGGTGTTGCCTTCAGTGTTTTCCAATGTAGAGTTTTTTTCATTTTACATCAATCTTGATCTCTGTGTTCAGAAAGGCAGAAGTTAACTATTCCTGTACAATGCTGAAATTATCAGGGCCAGAGAAAAATAGAGGAAAGAAGTTGATGAAGTGGGGTTGGAATGGCTATATTAAGTATACAGGAAAGATTAGTGGGGTAGAAGGAAAATGAGAGGGCGGAGAGGTTTGGGAAGGGAGGAAATGTGAAAGGTTTTACGCAGATCATGTTATGTGCACATGGAAGTCTATCACAGGGGACTGCACCTATAT